>NW_021703765.1:16438307-16479380 GCF_005190385.1 Monodon monoceros
CATCCATCCATCCATCCATCCATGCATCCATCCATCCATCCATCCATTCATTCATTTAAAACAATGGCTTGAACATCTTCTCCAGGCACTCTGCTGGGGATTACCCACTTGCTTCATGGAAGCCTGCGGGATTCACGGAGGGCCTGAGTCGTGTTTTTTTCTCTTTTCCTCTTTGGTAAGAAAGTAGATCTGGTGTTGTCTTTCTTCCTGATCTGGACTTTGTCCCTCTCTGCCTGGAGAGGTGGTTGTCTTAGACCATGGAGGGTGGCCCTGGCCGCTCCCAGTTCTGAAGCTCTGTGTTCGTTATCAGTCTTCAAGTCCAGTGAATTTGCATTTAATAAAGGAGAGCTGGGCTTGGAGACTATGGCAGATCAGTGGTAGGAAGCTGGCTCTCAGTCTTGGGGAAAGGACTCCTGGGGTTGGGGGGTGTCAGAGGTCACCCTGGTTCTGGGGCCATCCTTCTGTGGTGATGACACCTCCCCCTAGCGTGACTGAGAAGCCTGGCACTTCTCACTGAGTACGTGTGTAGCCTGACCTTTGGCTAGCAGCTCTGGTCTTTATTTACAGGGCTGTCATTTATGGCTTTGTCTCTTTGCTGGGTGGCTTTTGTTCACCAGAGTTGAGGTTTGCTTGATTTAGAGCAGGGCAGCATTTGAAACCAGTTTTCTAACCTTTACTCAAATTGAGTTGAGCTGGAATATCCTCATCGGAACAACTCAGGCACCAAGCATTATCCGCTTAGTCTCTGATCGCCCATCTTGCTGTTTGGGGAAGTTCCCGTGAGTTGGATGCATTACTTATTTTATAAAGTGTGATATGATTTGTGTACAAATCTTTACTGGGTCTTCTTGGGACACAGTGAACTATTGAGACTATTCTCTGAGATCAGAGATCTGTGCATCCAGGAGAAACATTTAACACTCTCTATAAGAAAACAGCCATTTGACTTCGGTGGTTGAAATATTCACTCGTGTGGGGAGGCGGGTCAGGGTTTATATATTTCACACTGGAAAAGAGTGGCCCTACCACCATATTGGAAACACATGTGTGGGCCTCTAAGCCAGGCACGGGCAGATGCTCTATAAGCTCAGAATTTTTGTTAAAACAATGAAACTAAGAGTGTAGGGTTCTTCAGCTGCTGAGATGGTGAGAATTAAATGAAAATCTATGCTCTGTTTTTGGTACCAGAACAACACTGGGAGGTGAGGAGGTTCCTCATGATCTCATTCTAGTGCAGAAGTTTATTTCATGGGCCTTTTGTTTTAATCATGGTAAAATATTTATAAAATTTGTCATTTTAGCCATTTTTAAGGTGAATTCAGTGGCGTTAAGCGTATTCATAGTATCTTGCAGCTCTGCCACTATCCACGTCCAGAGCTTTTTCGTCGTCCCGTTCGGAAACTCTGTATCCATTCAACTGTAACTCCCCATTTCTCCCTCCCTGTGGCCGCTGATAGCGTCTGTTTGTCGCCATGGATTTGGCTGTTCTGAGGTACCTCATGGACGTGGAATCATACAATATGTATCTTTTTGTGATGCTGATTTCACTCGGCATAATGTCCTCAAGGTTCATCCTTGTCACAGCATGAGTCAGAATTTCCTTCCACTTCCTTTTCACGGCTGAATAATATTCCACCGTGGGTCTATATCCCACATTTTGTTGATCCATTCATTGGTTGAGGGGCGTTTGGGTTGTGTCCATCTTTGGCTATTGTGGATAATGCTGTTGCAGACATGGGCCTATGAGTATCTGTTTCTTCACGGGAGCTGTTGAGATCTGATTCAGTTTTGTGAGATTCATTGTTCACAGAACATGGTTAAGATGGGCAGGGACTGTAGTATTTAATATCACACTTTCCTCCAAAACATCTTGGAGATAACAGGAGGAATTGCAGGGAGGCTGGTTACCTGGAAGACACGTGAAGGGCAGCCTCATTTCTCATTTTCACCTGCAGCTGCTCTGACGAAGCTGGTGGTCCTTTAGCGTATCATCACGTGCTGGCCTGCAGTGTGGGTGATACTGTGCTGTGTGCTGGGGTGGGCGTAAAAGCTCAGGAGACCTGGCTCTACCGTCTGGAGACCCGTGCAGACCCCAGCTGCCTTCCAGGGAGGATATTCTCTAGTGGAGGCAAAAGTCCTTAACTTTCCCCCAGAACTGACTTGAATTAAAGATAAAAAAAATTGTTTTTGGAGGAGGCAGGGTTAGAATGAGAGAAAAATTGATATTTAATGTCTGAAAAATGCAATACTTAAAAATCAGATTGTTTTCTACCTTAGGGTACAATCCATGGTTTTCAAGATAGGCTTTGAAAAAAGGCAAGAGATCACTAATAGACTGTAGGATGACAGAATCTTCAGATGTTGCATCTGTGTACTGATGCGCTTCTTCGTGGAGCAGGATAAAACCAGAACCCTTTCGATCATGATTAGATGTCAGTCTATTAGGCTGAAGACATCTTAATCTGTATTTTCTAGAGAACAGTAGACTCTTTTGTTTGTTTGTTTGTTTGTTTGTTTGCGGTATGCGGGCCTCTCACTGTTGTGGCCTCTCCCGTTGCGGAGCACAGGCTCTGGACCCGCAGGCTCAGTGGCCATGGCTCACGGGCCCAGCCGCTCCGCGGCATGTGGGATCTTCCCGGACCGGGGCACGAACCCGTGTCCCCTGCATCGGCAGGCGGACTCTCAACCACTGAGCCACCAGGGAAACCTGAGAACAGTAGACTCTTTATGTGAGTTTTTGCTCATACGGTGCCCTGAAAATTAGCCAAGATAAGGATATTTAAAAAGCAAGGCTTTTTTTTTTAAGTAAACACACACACACAGACTTCAAACCAACCCCAAATATCACCATTCTTGGGTATCATTCCATCTTCCTATCCTGTACCAGTCCCAGCCACAAAAAGGGTATTAATCTCTTGGCGGTTTGATACTTTGTCTAGCTCAATTTGAGATTGTTTAGAATGTTTTTTAAAATCACTCTTAGCCTTTCCCCCTTACATAGAGAAACATGGTGAAAATTCTCAAAGGTCAGTTTGAGAACCTCAAACTCTTGAGTGGTGACATAAGTAGCATCCAGTGTGTCCTGGATCCTTGAGATCACTCGGACCAACGCTCTTTTTGAAAGCTGAAGAAAGTTTGCTCAGACACTGTACTCTTAGTAACTGCTGGTCTCATTTCCTGAGTTCTAGCGTCTTGAGTGGCTAGAGAAGTAAACTCATGGTTTCTCCTAGGGAATTTCCTGTCTCCTTAGTCAGTTCACAGAGTGGACCCTCCTCCTTAGCCTTTAAAGTCCAAAACAAACAGGTAGCTGGCCAACAGATACTTACGAAGCACATCCTGTGCGCCTGGCACTTGGCATCTGTTAGTCAATCAAGGAGCTAAAGAGCCTGCCCTCAACGAGCTCATGTTCTAGGGAGGGAAGGGAGACTGGATAATAAATAGGCAAATTACATGGTATGTTTGAAGATTGGTGCCGCAGGGGATAAAAAGAGAAAGCTGGACAGGGTAAAGGAATTGGGAGGGTGTGCAAGGGGGCAAGATGCAGTTGGAGAGTGGAGAAGGTGGTATCTGGGTGAAGGCTCAGCAGGGAGAGGGTGAATCACGAAGATCTGGGGGTGGGGAGAGTGTCCCAGGCAGAGGGGACAGATGACTCGGTGCCTGGCTGGTGTGATGCAGGCAGTAGTTGGCTATTCCTCCAACCTGTGAGTGGGGAGGGCGGGGCATGGGGAAGACAGAGCAGAGAGGTGGGGAGCCCCATCGTGCAGGGCTTCCTAGCAGCAGAAGGATTTTGGCTATGACTGTGCGAGATGGATAGGGGGGTGGGGGGGAGTCGGTGCAGGCTGTTGCCCATTGGAGGGTTGTGATCTTTCATTTGACTTGTATTTTAAATAGTCCTTCTGGTTGCTGTGTGGAGACCAGGCCAGGGAGGGCTCTTGGGTTGGGAGACTAGTTAGGAGGCTAAACCAGGTGAGCGATGTTGGAGCCTGGGACCAGGGTGAGACGTCTGAGAGAGAGAAGGTTGTGGATAATTTTTTAAAGGTAGTGCCAACAGGATTTCCGGACAGATTGGATATGGGGTGTAAGAGAAAGAGGAGGCAAAGATAACTTTCTTGGCAGAGCTTGGGCTGCAAATGGAAATCTGAATTTCAAAACGCTGTAAATTCAGTGTGCTCAGATCACTCATACTAGGTTATAAAGAGGCTCTTCAGAGATACACATTTATATAAGGTGTTGGTTCAGAGAACTTCAACAGAGAACTTTGTTTATCATTAGAGCATGTTCTACCTTGCTGGAGGGAGAGGGGAGGTGGTAGAAAATGATGATTTCCAGGAAGCAGAGGCCTTTGCTTGTATTGGAGGGAAGATGGTCTGTAACCAACGGGGTACGCGGGGCCAGGAGGCCTCCTCTGTAAGAGAAAAACAGGCTGCCCCTGCAGGCCAGCGGCCAAATTGCAGGCAAGGCTGTGATCCCTGCCCCACTCCTCCCAACCTTGCCATGCATTGTCTAATTGGGAAGGCAAGCTTTTTCCAGCCTGCAAACTCAGGCAGGCCACCCCCATCTCCACACACACAGGTTATCTTTCTTCAAACAGTTTTATCGAGATATAATTCATGTACCGTACAGTTCATCCTTTTACAGTGTACAATTCCATGGTTTTTAGTATATTGACGGAGTTGTACCGCCATCACCACAGTCTATTTTAGAAGCTTTTCATCACCCCGAAAAAGAAGATCCGTACCCTTTAGCTGTCACTCATATTCCTTCTCCCCTTAGCTCCTGGCAACCTCTACTCTCCTTTCTGACTCTCTGTATTTGCCTACCTGGACATTTTATATAAAAGGAAGCATACAACGTATGTTCTTTTGTGATTGACTTATTTCACTCAGCATAATGTTTCCTTGGTGCCTTGCTTAGTGTAATTGTCCGCGTTGCAGCATTTATCAGTATTTAAGTTCTTAATTGCTGAGCACGCAAGTTACTTTTGCACACGAGGCATTCTTGAAAAGAATACAGGAAATGGAAATGTGTGTTAGTTACAAATAGATTGACTAATGTTAGAAAGGGAATTGTTTGTGCCGAGAGCTAAATATGTCTCTCTGAAGGGGTGTGTGTGTGAGTGTGTGTGTGTGCGCGTGCGCACGTGCATTAATTTGTTATCTTTCATAGCTGAATACAAAGTACGTGGAATCTGTGAGTGAATCTGAAGACTAGTGGCTTTCTAGTGACCTAATGATTTTCTTTCATTTAAAACGTCAACATTTGCTTATTAAATGCCCACTACACTCCAGCTCCCATGCTAGGTCCTGGTGGTTAATTCTAGGACGAACAGAACAGACAGGGGCTGCCCCCTTGTGACACTTACGGGCTTGTTGCGGGAGAGGTGGCAGGAGTCGATATTGAACAAAATATTTGAACAAAAGAGATATGAAGCAGACTGATATTAGAATTAGAATCTGTAATAAGCACTTAAAGGGAAATAAGACATGACTGAGAATAACGAGGGCTGACTTTAAAATGGCCCCAGAGGAGCCCAAATGGTCGTGGAAGGATGGATGGATAAACACAAAGTGGTCTGTCCGTACAACGGAATACTATTCAGTCTTAAAACAGAAGGAAATTCTGACACACACCACAACATGAATGAACCTTGAAGACGTTATTCTGCATGAAAGAAGGCAGACACAAAAGGACAACTACTTGTACGATTCCACTCACATGAGGTACACAGAATAGTCAAATTCATAGAGGCAAAAAGTAGAACAGTGGTTACCAGGGGCGGAGGGAGGGGGAATGGGAATTATTGCTTAATGAGTAGAGTTTCAGCTTGGAAGGATGAAAGAGTTCCCGAGGCGGATGGTGGCGATGGCTGCACAACCGTGTGAATGTACTTGGTATCACTGAACCGTACTCTTAAAAATGGCTAAGATGGTAAATTTTATGTTGTATATATTTTGCCACAATAAAAGATTTAGCCCAGGAAGATCTCTTGGAGGAGAACATTAAGTTGAGACCAGTTGAGGCATTTCCTGGTCCAGCCCATAGGAGCAGCATGTGCAAAGACCCTGTGGTGAGAGCTTAGTGCTGCGTTCTGGGAACTGTGAGAAGGCCAGGATAGCTGGGGAGAAGCGACAGTGGGGCTAAGAAGCATGGGGTGAGGTAGGCAGAGACCAAGCTGATAGGAAGGCATTGATGTATTTGTACGCAGTGGAGTGCCATGATTTGATTTCTGATTTCAGCTGAAAACTCAGGCTGTGATGTGGAGAATGGGGAGGGGGTGAGGGGGCCAAGACGTTAGGAGGCTGCTGCAGTGGCCGAAAGAGAGAGGTCATGGGGGCTTGGGCCAAGATGGCAGAGCGGAGATGAGACGCAGAGGGCGGGAGCTGCATTTTAGAAGTGGAGTCTCGGTCTTGGTGATGGATCAGATTCGAGGACCTCACGGAAGGGAAGGAGCAGGTGATTCTCAGGTTTCTAACATAAGGGATGGGAGATAATGATGTCAGAGACAGAGGAGCAGGCTGGACAATTAAGAATTCAGCTTTGGTCGTGTTAACTTCCAGTTGCTGGGACACCCAGGAGGGGCCAGAGGTCGAGCTCTGATAGATTCAGAAATCTTGGCTGGAGACACATAACCTTGGGAACCAGAAGCGCGGAGTTGGGTATGACGATTTCCACAGGGACGTTGGAAACCTTCTGAAACCAGTGCTTGCCATCCTCGGGGTCAGCCTTTTAATTTTGGCCTTTTTTTGTGAAATCATACATTCGACTATTTTTTAATGCCAATAAAGCAGTGAAATTTGAGGAAAGAAAGCACCTGTGCAAATGCTCTAGCCCTGCTTTACGGACAAGGATGGCAGTGGAAGCCTGATACAGTATTGCCTAGTTGGCAGGACCAACACACACAGCTCAAGATGTTTGTAGCAGACGCAGGAAGGGGCCAGTTGTATATTTAATGGGAACTCGCTAAAGTCAGGGAACTTCTCATGGACAGTAGGGTATTTAACATGGCTTGTGTGGCCTCGTCTAAAAACCAAGTCATGGGGCTCCCCTGGTGGCGCAGTGGTTAAGAATCCGCCTGCCGGCGCAGGGGACCTGGGTTCGAGCCCTGGTCTGGGAAGACTCCACATGCCGCGGAGCAACTAAGCCCGTGCGCCGCAACTACTGAAGCCCAGTCGCCTAGAGCCCGTGCTCTGCAAAAAGAGAAGCCACCGTGATGAGAGGCCTGCAACGAAGAGGAGCCCCCGCTCGCCGCAAGTCGAGAAAGCCTGCACGCAGCAATGAAGACCAAACGCAGCCAAAAAAAAAAAACAAACCACACCAAATCATGCTTTTTAATATGTGTATAGGATGTATGACAAAATACACCTAGATCCTTCCCTCCTCTACCTCTGCCTCAATTGGTCTCCACTTAAAAGGTGATCCTGAGGTTTTTACTTTATGTCTTTGCTTGTTTTCTGGTCTGTTGCAGGCACCATCTTTAGACTAACTCTGAGCCTGCCATGTTTGCACATGTCCTTAGTGATATTCAAATAGCAGGGTTATTAGTATTTAATAACCCTGGTATTGTGGTAGACTCTTTTAAAGCAGGGGCTATTGTTTCAGGAGGAAAGCACTCAGCGCAAAAGGAAAAAGGATGACAGTGAAATAGTTGATCATTAAAATGCTTTCCGTAGAAAAGGAACGTTTTCATTCTGCAGTTAATAGTGCAATTGCTGCTGCTCACTTCACCTGATAACAAATGTCATTTCCCTTTTTACCCAGAATTCTACTGGGACAGAGCACATTCCCTCTGTCTCAGGGTCTCTGCATATGCTGTGTTCTTCACCTGCGACCCTCTTTCCCCTCCCCCCCTCCACCTGCTGACCAGGTGCTACTTCCTCCTGGAAGACTTCCTGCTGCTTCACGTTCCCAGGTCAAAGTGAGGGGCCCCTCTTTTGCTCCAGTCCCTCTCCGTACGTTCCTCTCCCAGCTTGGATCACGCCATCTCAGAGACGGTGGCTAGCTTTTATTTCACGTGCCAACTTGGCTTGATGCGTGGTAGTTGCCTAGATACTGGTTTTCAAAGTATGGTCCCAGAAGCAGCAGCAGCATGAACACAGCTGAGGGTCCCACCCAGACTTACTGAATCAGAAACTCAGGAAGTGGGACCCAGCATTCTGTGGCTCAACAGAACTTCCAGATGGTTCTGCTGGCGCTCCAGGTTGAGACTCACTGGCCTAGAGGTATTGGATGAGTAGGATTCCAAGGCAATGTCCAGCCATGGCAGGGAAGAGTGTGTTGGGATTCCTTGGTGACGACACCTCAAGCAGGCGAGAAGCAGGAACGATGCGGCCCGGGGGTGTGTCATCCCCTGAACGCTATGGTGATTGCTGGTCTGTTTGTCTCTTGCATGAGGTTGTCACAGTTGGTTGTTTCTGCAGTGACCCTGGGATAAAAAGAACCCACTATAGCCTGATCACATGAATCTTATGGCTTTCGTTCTTTTAGAAAGATGCCAGATGAGACTAACCAAGTTCTTGGACCTTATTACTTAGCAAAATAGTCACACACAAAAATAGATATTTTAAGATTTTGGTCCCGCCTTTTGTAACTTGTTGCCATTCTTTTGCAAATGCCACATAATACGGGGGATGATTGTTAGTTAGCTCCTATTTGGGAAAAGTGGACTCTTGTGACATCTTGGTCTGGGTCAGGGATCTTTTTACTAATGATACTTGGAAACTTCTAGATCATTCTATAACTCTGAGCTAGAAAATATTTGCATCCAAGGGAAAACAGCTAATGCCTATAGCCACTCACTGTTCTGGTTTGGGTTTACGTTATCGTCAAAAGGTAATGAGTTTTCAGGACCTGGAAAGTCTCTTGGGGTTAGTATGACAATTGTTTTCCATGAGATGGAGCAAAGCGAAGCTTAATACTCGGGCTGCTTTTATTCAATCAATTTTATGTGCTTGTCCACAAAGCCAGAACATGAGAAAGTTGACATGATTTGTGCGACACTTATCCTGGGTTGGCTGTGAACATGTTGAGACAGAAACAGGCACCAGGTTTATTAAAAACTTTGCAAAAATATCCCTGACCTGCTCAACCAGAGGTGATGGGCCCCCAGGGGGCAGTTTTGGTCGTCACAGCGTAGGGGACGCTACTGGCATGTAGGGGTTGAGCTGGGGATGTTGCTAAACAGATGATGCACAGGATAGCCTCCACCGTGAAGAAGTCGCCCACCCAGAGGGTCAGTAGTGCCAAGGCTGAGAAATCCTGCTGTAAATGACGGACAGGCATGATCATAAAATGCTGGGGTTCTGCAGGACTCAGTCCCAGGCTTGCTTTCCCCTCTACGAGGTAATCACCTCTATTTCTTTTGTTTTTAATTTCTTTTTTTAAATAAATTTATTTTTATGTATTTATTTTTGGCTGCGTTGGGTCTTCGTTGTGGTGCGCGGGCTTCTCATTGCGGTGGCTTCTCTTGTTGTGGAGCACGGGCTCCAGTCGCGTGGGCTTTAGTAGTTGTGGCACGTGGGCTCAGTAGTTGTGGCACACGGGCTTAGTTACTCTGCGGCATGAGGGATCTTCCCAGACCAGGGCTCGAACCCATGTCCCCTGCATTGGCAGGTGGATTCTTTTTTTTTTTTTAGAGTGTATACAATACTTTTTAATATATTTGAAAGTTGTAAGACCATCACAACTATCAATTTGAGAGCATTTTCATCACTCCCAAAGGCAGGCGGATTCTTAACCACTGCGCCACCAGGGAAGCCCAATCGCCTCTATTTCTATGGCTTTAAATACTATTAATGTGCCGATTTCTGCTGACTTTCCATTACAGCCAGCTTCTTCTCCCTGCCAGCCTGTTCCCTCCACTTGAGTATCTCTTGAGAGCACCTGCCCCAGACACAGCACATCCAGCACTGAACCCCAACCAGTTTAGAAGACGACTCCTCTCTAGCTGGACTTGAGCTGTGACCCCTTTCTCTCCCACACGACACCGCCTTGACCTTCATTTCCATTCCATCTGCAAGATCTGTTGCTTCTACCTCCAGAAGATCTTGAATCCACCTGGTTCTCTCCACCTGCCACCCCCTCCCTCTCCTGGACCATCCCACGAGTCTCCTGACTGATGCCTCTCTCCATTTTCCACCTTCCAGCCCAGAGCAGCCATTCATCCCGAAGCACGTCCACACCCGCCTGCAAAACCCTTTTGTAGCTCAGCATTGCAGTTACAAGAGCATTTACCTCCTTTCCATGGCTCGCCGGGCCGGCCCTGCTTCCTCCCCGCCAGGTCTGTTCTCATCCTACTTCAGTTTCTATGAGGAGCCCTTTCCTGTCTCAGCACCTACACATTTGTGGCTTTCTCACCTGAAAAACTCTTCCCCTGAATGAATCCTCATCTTTTGCTTTTCGGCTCAAGAGTCGTTTCCTCAGAGCGTTCTCTGACCACCCTAATGAAATAGGGTCTCTCCCAATGTATGCCCTCTGCTCTTTTTCTCTTGTACTCACCAGCGTAACCCTTTATTTATCTGTGGGATGACTGGTGTGCTGCCCTACGAGCCTGGAAGCTTCTGTCCTGCTCACTGTAGCTCAGTGGCTGACAGAATGGCTGAAGCTTGTGGTTTGATGACTATCAGTGGAATGTTAGTGGGTGGGGAGTGAATGGAGACCAGCCTGGAGGGGTGAGGGAGGGATGCGTGAAACTTGAGGCTATGGGGGCACAGAGGAGGGAGTTACTAGCTCAGTTTAGGGGTGTTCAGGAAGGTTCCCAACAAGGGGTTACATTGGAGGGCCACCTTGAGGAATGATTTGGGTTCCTCAGAAGAATGACTTGGGAAATAATAAAAAGTTCCGATTGGGGTGGGGGTAATAGTGGAAATTAAGTGGATCTTAAAGAAAATCCGGTGCCTGATTGTGCCCACCCATGGCTGGGATGGACCTTCCAGAAAGTGGCTACTTCTATAGTGTAGACCCGCGGTATAGTGTAGACCAATGGCTTCTCAAACATGAATGCACATGTGAATCTCCTGGGGGTTCTTGTTAAAAGGTGGATTCTGGGGCTTCCCTGGTGGCGCAGTGGTTAAGAATCCGCCTGCCAATGCAAGGGACACAGGATCGAGCCCTGGCCTGGGAAGATCCCACATGCCACGGAGCAGCTAAGCCCGTGCACCACAACTACTGAGCCTGAGCTCTAGAGCCCGCAAGCCACAACTACTGAGCCCGTGTGCCACAACTACTGAAGCCTGCATGCCTAGAGCCCGTGTTCCACAACAAGAGAAGCCGCGACAATGAGAAGCCTGTGCACTGCAACAAAGAGTAGCGCCTGCTCGCCGCAACTAGAGAAAGCCCGTGCGCAGCAACAAAGACCCAACACAACCAAAAATAAATTAATTAATTTAAAAAAAAAAAAGGGCTTCCTTGGTGGTGCAGTGGTTGAGAGTCCACCTGCCGATGCAGGGGACACGGGTTCATGCCCCAGTCCGGGAAGATCCCACATGCCGCGGAGCGGCTGGGCCCGTGAGCCATGGCCGCTGAGCCTGCGCGTCCGGAGCCTTTGCTCCGCAACGGGAGAGGCCACGGCAGTGAGAGGCCCGTGTACCGCAAAAAAAAAAAAAAAAAAAAAAAAAAAAAAAGGGGATTCTGGTTTGGTTGGTGGTGAAATTCTGTAATCCTCATGAGTTCTTGGTCATGGAGATGTGGCTGGTCACAGACCTCACGTTGAGTAGCAAGGAAACCAAGGATGGGGAGGACCAGGTACGTTGATGAAAGAACAACAACCAGGGACCTTTGATAAATGGTAGAAAAGATGACTTCTGTGTTTTCTCCAATACTTAATTTTCTTTTAGATTTTCCTGTGAATCGTGTCAAGAAGTATTTTATGGCTTCATTTTCAGCATCTACCAGCTGTATTTGATATCTTTAAAGTTCTTATTTTACATGGGCCTGCCTGTATGATTAAAAGAAATAGAAACATAAAAAAGTTGTTGTTTTGAGACAGATGCATCCATCCTGTTTTATGACTGTCATCCTTTTCAAAGAACCACAATAAATACAGTAGTCCTTCTCTAAGACAGGAATTCACTTAGATATTATTGTCTCCATGCCTTCATTCCTCCAGGTGCACTCTTCCCGCTGTACTCTGACCATTATGCCTTCTCTGTAGGGCATTTTTAGCCCAGACAGTCTGTTCTCTGCCACCTGTCATGCTTCTGGGCATCACCCCCCTGCCCTGTCAACCTGTGTACCTTCAGAAAAGACAAACTAGTATTAATCTAGGCCAGTCATCATTCAGAGGCTAAATCTGTTTTCCTTAAAGAACCACGTTACAGTCCAGACTGAAACAAGTGGATTTCATGTTCTCTGGAGCCTTCCTTGAGATGCATTAACCAGAGGTGACTGAGGGATTGTCTGTGGGTGGGAGCCTGCAGCCCATTCTTGGCTGTGCTAATACATGAGGTGGTCAAACTTGGCTACAAATTAGAATCACTTGTGGAGCATCAACCATATTGATGCCGGAGATACTGATCACCCAACCGGGGTGCACCCGGCGTCATTCTAACCGGAAGTCAAGGCAGAGAACTGCTTGGATGCTGTAAGAGTCTGCTGTCTATGGGGTATCTTTTAGTGTATCAAAAACTCACTCAAGTTTATGGAAATGTCTAGATATAAACATTGGGGGAAGTGATTGAAATAACTGAGTGGAATAACTCAAAGACATCGGACTGGATTCTGAAAAGCGTCAGCATGTGAGTGGCCTTGATTCAGTCACTTAACCTCATAGCTAAGGTCTGTGTAGTGATTTGCTGATTACCAAGTACCTTCACGTGCTGGACATTAGTTTCACAGGAATTCTAAAGGGAGGGCAGGGCACTTTTTTCCTCTTTGCACTTTCTTGAAGGAACACAATTCTTTATTGCTTAAGGTTCAGCTTCAGTGTTCTTCTGGCCTGGAGCCCCTCCCGGGTACTTCCCAGGCTCGGTCAGGTACCAGGCTGGGTCAGGTGTGACTTCTTCAAGCTCCCACTGCATCTGAGGCTTGCAACCCTCTCCTGCCCTTACCATATTGAACTATAATGATCTCTGTGATGGTTTCTCTCCTCTTGAGGAGACTGTCATCATATCTTATTCATCCCAGTGTCCATAGCCTAGTAGGCATTCAATAACTGTTTGAAGATTTAGGTAATGCATTAATCACCACTTGACAGATGGAGACACTGGGGCAGGGGGGAGACTCAATACAGGTCCAGCACTGTCACCTCCCCTAACCTTTCTGAGCTCCAAATTCCTCTTGTAAAAATGAAGAGTTTGGACATTCTCCCTAATAACCCTTATGGCTCTAAAATATGTGGTTCTGTTTTAAGATCTTAACTACTTGATAGTGTTATAAAAACTCAACAGAGCTCTTCAGATGGGTATGAAAGCCTTGAGAATAAAAGAGTAAAGAATATGATCAAAATAACTCATCTGTTGGCAAGAACGGAAATTCATTATTTACATTTTAGCCTAGACCAGGAACCTGGCCCTAACTCTGTACATCAATACAATCTATTTCCCCAGGAGTCTGAGAAAGGAGACACTCCTGGGTCCTCGCCCTTTTCTTTTTCTGACGTTCCCCAAGTGATTTGGAAACAGATCAATCTGAACTGAAGGCCTGCCTTTTGCTGTTCAGAAGGTCGCTCACATCTGACCAGCAGTGGTTATGTGAATGGTCTGTAAGTCTGTTTAATGAATTTTAACCACCTGGCTGACAGTTTGCACAGCCAGCGTTGGCCAGGCCACATAAATCATGATTGCATTGCTGAGACAAGGAAGTTGTCTTCTGTCCAAATCATGATGGAATCAGGGACGTGTCTGCTGAAACTGGACTCTTGACCACTTAGAAATCATCTCCTAATCAGTTAGGGGGAGGGGGAGGGGCAGGTGAGCTGGAAAAGCAAATGTGAAGCCACGTCTTTCTCTTAGGATAAAACCGTTCACAGGAAAAATAAGTTTCTCACATCTTGTGTGCAATATTATTGCCATCAGGCAACCCCTTTGGCTAAAGCCAATGAACAGATTTTCAGGGCTGTAAAATGTGAGGAGTAGGCAAGTGTATCTGAGAGTTTAAACGAAGTAATTTCTCTGGCCTGGGGTATCACTGGCAAACTCTTGTAAAGCCCTGTTACCAGTGTAATTGTGACTCTTCCGCCCACCCACACATCTTCCGAGTTTTCTTGGTCTTCCCCCCAACCCTGCCCTGAATTGGAAGCCAGCCTACCATAGTTGAGCAGGATATAAGATCTGACTCTTTTAATTGTTATATTCCCGAAGCTGTTAATATATGTAAACACACAGCAGGATGTTCCTTACAGCTGCACATAGTAACCTGGGAGCCAGGCCAGAGGGAGCCATTTACAGAGTGAATCCTGTTAAAACCTTCAGCTATGTTTAGAGCCAAGGCTAACGTATGCATTTTCATTTTAAAAGGACTTGTTAAAGAAATTGACAAGTTGAATATTTGTTAACCCTTTCAAGGATTTACTTAAGTGAGGAAAAGAAAAAATCTTGTTTGCTTGTTTTTTTTTACCTATTTTACATATACTGATAAGCTCATGAATTTGAGCGTCATCATAATCGAAGACGAGGATCAGATATGTGAACTTCAAGGTCAGTTGATTTCTTCAGCGTTTGAACTCTAGCATTTAAATGCCACAGTGCTTTACAATGGGCTTCACAGAAAGCTAATGTTTGACATTACACCTGAGTATTTTATTTCTCTTTCATTGCACAAGTTAAGAATTGATAATTAATCATTCCAAAAAGAATAAGATATAAACACCACGTACAGTGTTGTGAACATAAAAAAAAATGAACATCAGACCATAGCTGATACCAACTTTGATGTTGAAAGTTAATTGTGAATTTTATTTTTGCCTCTTCTGGGAGCCCCCCAGCTCCATCCGTCAGTCCTTATAATGCCTCTTATCTTCCGAAGCTGGTCTGAGTGAAGTTGTGTCTCTCTGGTTTCATTTTACTGCGAGACACGCTTGTTCCGTAAGAGCTGTCTCAAATGACTTTTGACCAAAGTTGGGACCCTGCTACAATGTCTCAGGGTTCTCATTAAGTGTAGTTTGTGGCTTCTCTTTCTGGGTATTCACTCTCCTCATGTGTGGGCTTGACCTGGTGATGCGCTTCTAAGGCATAGAATGTGGCAAAAGGGGTGGCATGTCACGTCCAAGGCTAGGGTGCAAAAAGACTCCTTGGACTTGCACTTAAGGTCTTCTGCCCATTTTTCCATTGGGTTGTTTGTTTTTTTGTTGTTGAGTTGTATGAGCTGTTTGTATATTTTGGAGATTAAGCCCTTGTCTGTCGCGTCCTTGGACTTGCTCTGAGCAAAGCCGGCTGCCATATTGTGAGCTGCCCTATGGAGAGACGCACATGGCAAAGAACTTAAGGTAGCCAATAGCCCGTGAGGAACCAAATCCCGCCAACAGCCCTGTGAGTGAGCTGGGAGCCTTCCCAGGTGAACTTTTAGAGGACTGCACCCTGGGTGACACCTAGACTGTAGCCTTTGAGAGGCCCTGAGCCGTGCCCGAGTTCCTGGGCCACTGAAACTGAGCTAATACTTGTGTTTTAACTGCTAAATTTGGGGGTGGGGGGGTTGTTATGTAGCAATCAGTAACTAATACAAGGACAAAGATTTAAGGTACAATTAAAGTGTCCCCTGCCTTCAGGGAGCTCACCATCTATCTAGTAAGCTCTTTGGTTGCCAAGCACTGTAGGTAAGACAAGATGCCAAGTCATCATCGTTATTTTTCTGATGAAGGGCTCCAGCGGAAATAGTTTCCAAGCTTCAGTTTTTGTTGCACGTATTGTTTTTCAGTTTAATTACCCTTCAAAAGGTATGAGAGATGTAAAGTGTAAAATAAATCTTCCTGCCCCCTTTTACCCTAGTCCCCCTCCCCCAAGGCAACAGCCATTGTGAGTTTATGGTTAACCTTCTAGAGACAGTCTTTGCATTTACAAATGCGAACATGCATATTTCTTTGCTTCTCCTGATACAAATGGCAGTGAGATTTGACTTTCAACTTCCACTTGGAATCGGGAGTATGGTTGATACGCAACAGATTGAAATCTTCAATAATTTCTGCCAACGGATTCTGCTCTTAATAGATAAGAAATTAACTTGAGGAAACAGTTGAAGAACCTTTGAAAGGAAGATAACATATTGCATAATGATAGGGCAGAATGATAGGACCCAGAGGGGCCAACTGGTCTGTCTTCTTGCCTGTGGGCAGGAGAGTAGTTAACACATCCAGGTGAGCTGCGCTTGAGAGGCTCCCACAATGAAGCACCATGTTGATCTTTGGGGAAAGGGGTGGTGAAAATAACTGTCCATATCAGAAAATAAATATCAATCAATAAAAATAAATATAAATAAAAGGTAAACAATGAAAATAAAGATCAGAAAAAAAAAATCGGTTGTTCCAGACTTTTCTCCTCTCATCTTCCAGCCAACTTCTCCCTAAGAACCCTTTTTGTTGTGAAAAATTAGATTTTGTGTGTGTGTGTGTGTGTGTGTGTTTGTGAGACTTGCTTCTGGTCACCTTAGGGAACTAAGATGACCCTGGGTTAGGTGTGGAGTGAGTCCTGAGAACAGATATGAAAGAAGAAAGTGACGGGCTTGTTCCTGCCGTTTTATGCCTGTTTCTTTTTATCACCCCCGTGGTGGAGACCCCGGTGGTAGCTGTTGTTAATCGCGTGGATGGTGTCCCAGGACAAGAGTTTGCTCCTTCCCAGCTGGCCCTGAGACCTTTGCCACACATCTTAACCTGTTCATGTCTCCATTAACCTTCTGCAAGGTGAAGGTGGTTAAATCATAACTTTCAAGAATGGCAGAAGCCTAATTAACATGGTATTTGAAGACTAATAAATTCCTTAGAAGAAGGGTGCCTTATGAATTGAGGTGGTACTATCATTACAGTCATTACCTTTAAAATTCTAGATGGCCTGCCGAGCAAGTTGCAATGGAGGCGAAAGAACAGTTGGGCAGAGTTCAGCTGCACACAGAGGGTTCGTTTTGTTTCCTTAATGTGTAGTATTGGCTTTACATGGAATTCAGTCATGAAGTAGGCTGGCTGGTTATGCCGACTCACAAGATTGGCCAATCCTTTGTAATAATTGTTTAAAGAACCATAGAAGAAAGTGGCTCACAAATGATGATTGTTGTTTGGTGCCTCGCGATCCCTTTCATTGGGATCCAATGTGTTGTGTAGTTTTTGTCCTGGCATTTTTACTAGATACTCATTAAAAAAAATTTTTTTAACACCTTTATTGGAGTATAATTACGTTACGATAGTGTGTTAGTTTCTGCTGTATAACAAAGGGAATCAGCTATATGTATACATTTATCCCCATATCCCCTCCCTCTTGCGTCTCCCTCCCACCCTCCCTATCCCACCCCTCCAGGTGGTCACAAAGCACCGAGCTGATCTCCCTGTGCCATGTGGCTACTTCCTGCTAGCTATCTATTTCACATTTGGTAGTGTAGTTACTCATTTTAAATGAATGCTTAATTATTTCACTGCTCCCTGATAGAATCTCTTTCTGTAGGTAGAAGAACCAGTTAATGTTTGTTTTAGGCCCTTCATCTGTGACCCTGATGATATGGAGTGAGAATCCCTCCCTCCCTCCATCTCTGCCTCTGTTTTCTTCCTTCCTTTCTGTCTTCCTTTCCTTCCTTCCTTTTCTTTCCCTTTCTTTCTTTCTCTCTTTCTCTCTCTGTCTCCTTCCTTCCTTCCTTCCTTCTCTCTTTCTCTCTCTCGCTCTTTCTCTCTGTTCTTTCATTCTGTCTCTTTCTCTGCCTTTCACCAAATATTTGAATACCTACTATGTGCAAGCTGCTGGCTAGAAGTTCTGGATACCACAGGGAGAAAAATGAGACACAGTCCCCTGGCCTCATGTAGCTTACATTCTCGTGTAGAGAGACCTTGGTCATTAAGGACATTAAGAAGTGGAATGTCATTTATCAGTGATAAACGCAAAGCAAAAAATAAATTGGCCCAAGGAGGGTAAAGAGTAAGGATGAAAGAGGTGAGGGCTATGGTTTTACATAGATGACTGGAGAGGCCTCATTAACAAGGTGACCTTTCATCCAATCAGCAAATATCCAAATGCCTCTGACCTGCAAGGCCTTCAGAGTCTCACCTGAGTTCCCCCTCTCCAGCCATCCCCTCCAACCATCGTCTTCCTACACCTGCCTTCACTTCAGTAACTAAACCAACCCTGTGTCCTTCCATGCTCTGGAACCTTCGCACCCATGGTTTCCTCTCCTGAAATGTCTTGCTTCTCTTCTCATCTCCCAGCCTGATCACAGACCCACCTGACCTTCAAGGCCCAATTCAATCAACTTCCTTCCTCTCTGTCCTTCCCTGAAGTCCCAGCTCTTCAGGTGTAATTGACTGCTCTTCCTATGGATTCCCTTCCTAGCACCTGTCACAGGATATTATATTACGGTGAGGTGTGTTTTTGTTACTGTTGCTGCATGGGCTGCAAACCTTTGAGGACGAGGACTGTATTTTATATCTCTCTATACTTTATATACTTAGATATGCTTCATATGCTATGTGTACTTTACATCTTTATATATCTCTCTGTATCTTTATATACTTTATATATAACTAATAATTTCTTGCATTAATTTGGGGGTTAACAGAGGAAATGGTGAAGTTTTACATTGTATGAGTTTTGTTCCTTATGATTAATCGTTACTCTTTTTGTAAAGCACTGACGTAGGTAACGAAATTACAAGTGTGACATTGGAGATGGCAGGAAGGTTCTTTCTGAATTTGGAGGTCTAGGATCTGGCTCATTTGTCTCAAAGCTAAAGGCCTCTTTCCTCCCACGTAATCACGAATTTCTGGGCCTCAGGCTGTGCTCCCTTCTGAATGTGGTTTTTCTGGTTGTTCCAAGCAAAATACAGAGTGTGCCTCTTGACGTTACTGGAAAACTAATTTATCTTGTTTGATACCACTCAAATCTTCGGAAACTGGATGTATTCTGATCAGCTCATTGGTTTCCATTGTCAGGGATTACAGTAAAATTTAGTATTGAGGCCAGTACCCCAGGGCACGCCCCTCTGTGTGTGGCCTGAGAGACTCTTTTTTTTTTTTTTTTTTTTTTTGCGGTACGCAGGCCTCTCACTGTTGTGGCCTCTCCCGTTGCGGAGCACAGGCTCGGGACGCGCAGGCTCAGCGGCCATGGCTCACGGGCCCAGCCGCTCCGCGGCACGTGGGATCCTCCCAGACCGCGGCATGAACCCGTGTCCCCTGCATCGGCAGGCGGACTCTCAACCACTGCGCCACCAGGGAAGCCCCTGAGAGACTCTTGAGGCATTGACAGCTCATCACTTGTTAAAAAGGAAATTCAACATCGGACTTTTAAAGTGCAAATGCCTGAAAAGGACTCCTCAGCCTGATTCTTGGAAGCTTGAGTAAGGAGAACGTGGTAATCTCAGATCACTTAGGAATTATGAAGAAGGCAGATTGAAGTGTCAGAGTAAGGCGCAGAAGGGAATTATCTCAAAATATGAGATGTACAGAGTCCACTGCTGGGGGTGGACTGTATCATGCTCAGTGAAGCCACCTGAGCGTGTGAAGGGTGACTAACGTATCCTCTAAAGGAGGGAGTTTTTCGCCAACAGAAATAGCTCTGTTTTGATTTGATGAGGTAGTTGTGAAAAAAGTTTTACTATCTTAATTCTCCCATCATTCTCCCATCAGTTGTATCAGCACTAAGTCCACATTTCCTTCTGATAAAAATGAAAGTCCATTTCTTAGTAGAGAGGAGATGCTAAATAACCCATGTCTGACTGTCCCCTGTCCCTTTTCTGTCTCTCTCTCTTTAACATGTCCAGATGTTGTCACATGTGGGTTTATTGCCATGCACTTGAGGTCTGCTGCAGGAGACAGGCTCCACACACCTGTCCTTCACACGTGGTTTGCCCCGCTGGCTGGTTAATCTCAAGTCCCCATCCCAGCCTCTCCTCCTCTAGCCCCTTCCCACCCCTGAAGCTCTTGTCTCAGTGGTTTGACTCTGAGGGCCCCTTGTTCTCACAGTGGGCTGGCTGGACATAGTGGAAGCAGTATTTTGTCGCACGCAGGTCATGGACCAAGGAAGACGGGGAGTGGAGAGAGGGCCTCTGGCCTTCCAAACTGAACAGAAACATGAATGCACAAGGTGACCAAGTTCCTTGGTATCATTTTATGTAGAACACAGGCCTCTGGAGGCAAATGTGCATTTTGAGGACTACTCTGGGAAGATCCCACCTTATTTCCAGACAATAAACTAAAATCTTAGAATGTAGGCAGCATGGGTGGGTAGGGTACTTTGGGAGGACTGCTGGGCTAAGGCAATTCTGCCTGAGAACAAGAAAAAGTTCTCGGCATGATGGCTTTATGAGCAGGATGCTGGAACCAAACTGACTAGATTTGCATCTAGGTTCTACTGTGTATTGGTTGTGAGATCCTGGGTGAGTGTCTTGACCTCAGTGTGTTCATCTGTAAAATGGGGATAACAGGACCAACCTCATTGGGTCTTTGTGAGCTTTATATGCATTTATGCGTGTGAGTGGTTGGAACAGTACCTGGCACAAAGGTTCAATAAATGCTGGCTAGTGTTATCATTAATACATTATTCAATCAGAATTACAAATAAACAATTCTTGGAGAATATATGCCATTTGCTATGCATCTGGAATGCTATAAGCACGGGGCTCCTTGTGAGTTAGTTTTCTTCTCCAACTCCCATCCTGACTGTCTATTCCGGGATCCTCTCTGGCTTTTTCTTGCCACTTGAGATAATCCACATACTAACTGCCTTTTGCTTTACCCCAGCACCCTCAAGGAGCCTTACACCGTTTCTTGCTGGTTGTTCCTGATTTTAACTAAGCCAGGAATTGGTAAATAAATGGCCTCCCATTCATGGTGGCTTGTTGTAGAAAGTCTCGTGGGCATTCCTGGAAGGGCTCTAGAGAAACTGGTTTTAACCTGAGGAAGGATTCTAATCACGGAGTATGGAGGAAGGAGCTGATTAGATCTTCTCCATCTCCCCACAGGGCAGATCCAGGCAGAGACAGAGCACTGAGGGGGAGGGAGGGGAAAAGAGGGCTGGGGGTGGGGTTAGGGGTTGGCTGGGCTCTCCTGGGCTATTGAGTTGTTTTGAGCAACGCAGACACCAGCTCCTGTTTCTTTGTGACATGCCTGGTCCCGGAGAATGGGGAACAAAGGGGCTACATGTGGGCTGCCTGGGTACACTCCTCAAAGCCCCCGTCCCTTGGCATCAGGACCAGAACACTCAGACAACCTGGAAGGACCCAGTTCTTCACTGGGAACTCGCCCACCAGATTCTAACGGGGGGGTTTGGAGAGTGGGATCTTGGCCATCGCCTCTCTACTCAGGCTGGTCAGTTACATCCTGGTCAGTTTCCCAGCTGAGAAAATAAAAACATCTCTGTTTTGTTTTGTTTTTAAATTTATGTGTTTATTTATTTTGGCTGCGCCGGGTCTTAGTTGCAGCATGCGGACTTCTTAGTTGCAGCGTGCAGACTCTTAGTTGTGGTGCGTGTGGGATCTAGTTCCCCAACCAGGGATCAAACCCAGGCCCCCTGCATTGGCAGCGTGGAGTCTTACCCACTGGACCACCAGGGAAGTCCCATCTCTGTATTTTTATTTGCAGAAATCATCACCCACCTCTGGCTTCTTGCGCTTTTTAAGTGGCTAAAACTGATGGCTGTTATGGTCAGTTCAAGGGTTAAACCTTTCTCCGGGCGTGTGTTTCATTTTACAGCATAACGCATTCCCTCCGTGCATCAATTTCCAGTTCTGTCCTTGGCTTGGGGTTTGTTACCACCTTGGCAGGCAATACCGTTTGCCGTTTATTTTTAGAACTTAGGGTGAGGATTAGCAATGTAATATTAAGAATCCTGTGAATCGAATTAGGTGGGTAAAATACGCAATAGAGAAGAAGCTGTAAAAGCTTGACTTTTTTGGCACCTAAGCAGTAAAAACGGCCTTTTAGAACTTTAATCTAGGGTGTATTATCCTCCCTCAATTCCCTTGGCCAGTTATTTTGAGGATTTCAAAATGGCTTTGGAGAATAAGTGTGATTTTAGGATTCTTCTTATCGGCTTGGAAAAAGTATTCCTTGTAGCTCCTTATGTAAATGCTATCTAGGGTATTTGTAGCTTGAATACTTATTGTGAAGGGCTCCCAGTGGTCTAATTTTTTACTCTGTAATTTAAAAAAGTCAATTTAGAACTGTATGTGTGTGTGTTTTCATGAGCGAAGTCTCAAAACAGTTGTGGGCTGGTTTCCTATAATAAAATCAAGATGCCTGCCGAGTCTTAGATCCAGTCCTGCCTAAATCTTCCAGACTGGTGTGTCCAGTAGAGCTTTCTATGAGGATGAAAGTGTCCTGTATCTAGTCACTAGACACACATAGCTATTGAGCACTTGAAATGTGGCTATAGTGCAACTGACTGAGGGACTGGCTTTCAAGTCCATTTGAGTTAATTTCATGTAAGTAGCCTCACACGGCTGGTGGCTTACTAGTAGGTGGCCACAGCGGACTTGGACTTTCCCACCTGAAATAGCCTGTAACTCGGGCAGCAGTTGGCCGTCTGAGGAGCTAGAGCTTCAGTGGGGTTGGATGAACTAAGAATCAGTGGGTCAGGTGCCGCTGCCCCGTCTGCAACCCCTCAGGCAGTGTCTCTGCTGGAAGTAAGCCCTCCCTGGGATGTGATGATCTAACCTTAGTCCTTAGAACTTTAATGCTGAAAGCCCTTTCTAAGGCTCCACATCGCCCTGAGGATAAACTCTAGGCTCCTAATGGCTTTTACTATCTGTCACTTCTCAATTTCTTGCTGGTCACTTTCCCTCTCATCACTTTCCTCATCGTGTGGACAGACTTGCATTCCAAGATCAGGCTGTGTGCATTCTCACCTCTAGACCTTTGCAAACACTGTGCCCTCTGCCTGGAATGCCCTTTCCCTTCCCTTCACCTGGCTCACTCCTACATGTCCTATGGGTCTCAGACTAGATGTCAATTCCTGTAGCATCTCCTCTGGGGAAAGCTTTGTGCCCCTGCTGCTGTGTATCCTAGGTGTATCCCCATCATAGCACCTACCACACTTGTTTGAAATTGCTTATTTACCTATAAGTCTCTCCCCTTACACTAGAGCTTCACAAAGTGTGGTCTCTGGACCAGCCATATCTGCATCACCTGGGAGTTGGCTAGAAATGCAAATTCTCAGGTCCCAGCCTAGACCTCCTGAATCAAAAATTCCGAAGGTTGGGCCTAGCAAGCCCTCCACGTGAGTCTGATGCCAGCTAAAGTTTGGGAACCACTGAGCTAAGCCATAAGCTCTGTGAAGGTAGGAACCTGCGACTTCCCATTTGACACTGTGTCCCCAGCCTTTAGCGTACCTCATGGCTCAGAGGAGTAGATTCTCAAGAAACACCTCCAAAGATGATACTTTGGTTATGCTTTAGGCAGCTTGTCCTGTCAGAAAATTTTTAGCTGAAACCAATTTAAATCTCTTTTCCTTTCTCCAGAGGAGATAAAGAACAACTGAGAACCTTTTTTAAAAGTAGGGTAAAGTATACATAAAATTTGCCATTTTAATAACCATACAGCTCAGCGGCAGTAAGTACCTTCACATGGTTGTACAACCGTCATCACCACCCATCTCCAGAACTTCTCCATCTTCCCAAACTGAAACTCTGTACCCTTTGAACACTAACTCCCCATTATCCCCTCCCCCCAGCCCCTGAAACCACCATTCTCCTTTCTATTCTACTATCTTTCTCTATGAATTTGACTACTCTAGGTACTTCGTATAAGTGGAACCATAAAGTATTTGTCCTTTGTGGCTGGCTTATTGCACTTAGCATAATGTCCTTGAGGTTCATCCATGTTGTAGCGTGTATCAGTATTTCCTTTTAAGGTAGAATAATATTCCATTATATGATATGCCAGAATGTATCCATTCATCCATTGATGGACACTTAGGTTATTTCCACCTTTTGGCTATTATGAATAATGCTGCTATGACATGGGTGTATGTATATCTGCTTGAATCCCTGCTTCAGCTCTTGGGTATATACCCAAAAATGGAATTGCTGGATTGTCCGGTAATTCTATGTTTAATTTTTGTTTTTTTTTTGTTTTTCTTTTTGCAGTACGCGGGCCTCTCACTGTTGTGGCCTCTCCCGTTGTGGAGCACAGGCTCCGGACGCGCAGGCTCAGTGGCCATGGCTCACGGGCCCAGCCGCTCCGCGGCATGTGGGATCTTCCCAGACCGGGGCACGAACCCGTGTCCCCTGCATCGGCAGGCGGACTCTCAACCACTGCGCCACCAGGGAAGCCCTATGTTTAATTTTTTGAGGAACCACCAACCATACTTTTTTCCACAGTGGCTGCCTTACTTTGTATTTCCATCAGCAATGCACAAGAGTTCCAACTTGTCCTCACCAACACTTATTTTTAAATTTATTGAAGTATAGTTGATCTACAATGTTGTGTTAATTTCTACTGTACAGCAATGTGATTCAGTTATATATATATGTCTATATACATATATATATTTTTCATATTCTTTTCCATTATGGTTGTTCACAGGATACTGAATGTAGTTCCATGTGCTATACAGTAGGATCTTGTTGTTTATCCATTCCTTATATAAAATAGTTTGCATCTGCTAATGCCAAACTCCCAATCCATCCCTGCCCCATACCAATTCTTGTTATTTTTTGTTTTTTGACACCTGAGTACTTGAAAGAGAAATGTTAACTTAAGGATAATGTCAGAGAAAGGGCCCTTCCTTAACTTTCTTAAATGTACTTCTTTGATCAGTTAAAGCCTATACACTGAGTACCTATTGTATGATAAATTGTATTAAAAGAAATAAAATCAGTAGAATTTATTCCAGTTGGTCCTTGAAAATGTTTGTTAGAATTTGGCGGAAAGAAAAAGGCATATGAAACCTTAAATGCCAACATGTTACTACTATACATGTAGTAATGTTCATGTTCTACATGTAGTAGTACTCCAACATGTTCCTTATACAACCTGTAGAAACAGAACTCCATCTTTAGAGAAGATTTTTTTTTTTAACAACTATTCTATCCTTAGAATCTATCCTAAGGAAATAACTGGATAGCTGCTCTATGACTCTATAGAGAACGTAAGAGAATATGGAGGGATTCTCTGCATTTAAGGCCTGGAAATTATTAGCGTAATGGTATTGATCCCTTCTGCCCACTCTTCAAACAGTTAAAAGTTAGAAACTCCCTCTGGGAGCTTGCCTGTGTAAACAGGGGAGGCCATGCAGCTGACCAGGGAGGCAGCCCGGCCGGGGATCCATAGACAGTGAAGAAATCAATCATTAAACACTCAAATAATCAAGGATTAACTTGATGAAGCAGTTGATGTGAAATTGCCTAAACCATAGGAAATTTTATCAAGGTTTTTTATTTTGGTAGGAAAAAAATGAGAAGAATCGGTCTGTGTTCTAATTTTTCCCTTCCCAAAAGTTGACATGGTTATATAATGCATGAGTTTTACCATTGAAATAGGATGCCATCATAGGAACAGTTTAATAAACCAATTCCAGCGGGAGTGTAATATGTGAATATGAGAGTACATTCAGCTTGGGTTCTCCAATGTACAATTACACATTGTTGATAAACAACCTGAGACCATTTTGGGCTGGCTGGTATAGTGTGTCTCTTGCTGGCAAGAGACACACTGTGTATGGTGGCAGAGGTGTCAGATGTAAAGACAGTTTCTGTGTCTGAAAACAACACTTTCTCATTCTGAAAAATCCTACTTTTATTCATTATGCAAAGATACAGACCAAAAGAAGTGTGGTCTAGATTATATTTTGAATTCCAGAGTTTGGGTTTTGTGACATGTTTTTCCTTTACTCAGGAGAGTTGAAAAAGCTGGTAATGGATACACCCCAGTCTGCTTTGTTGTGAGCAGCTGGGAGAGTAAAATATTTAATGTCTCCCTCACTACTAGGGTGACATTTTCCTGCGGCCCGAGCACGGCGGGTTACGAGCTAGGTATTTCCCTTCCTATGAATAATTCAACAAATGAAGGTAAATTTGAGCCCTGCATGGGCTGTAGTAATTTCTTAGCTGTTCCTGAAGCGTTTCTTTGGTCACACGTTTCTTCTAATGTTTACTCCTCTCACGGTAAGAATTAGGACGGCTAGTATTTACTGCACCCTCCCTTTGGGCCTGGCTGTATTCCAGGAACTTTCTATATATTCGCTCATTTCATCCTCACAGCAACCCTAAGAGGCAGGCACTATTATCGTACCCATTTGACAGATAAGAAAACTGAGGAACAGCAGTGTTACTTAATGAGCTTTCCTGAGGTCTCACAGCTGACGGGAAGTGTGGCTCTGGAGCCCATGCTCTTCACCACTGCTGCACTAGGAAGAGCTGTGGGCATGTTAAGCATGCTGCTGGGTCATGGCACAGGGACATAACTTTGGCAACTGGAGAATTTGGACTTGGTTCCGGTTTCAGCCCTGTGGCAACCAGCTGTGGGCCTTGAGCACTCCCTGTAACTTTTCTCAGCCTTGCTTTGTGCATCCTTGAAATGCAGATAATGCTATTTTACTCACATGTAGAGGAGAAGAAAACTAAGGACAGTATTTGAGCTAAAAGTGATTCTTAAAGTTCTAACGTTGGTGGAGGAGGGAGGGAGGGAGGGATAAATTGGGAGACTGGGATTGACAAATACACACTACTCTATATAAAATAGATACCGAATAAGGACCTACTGTAGAGCACGGGGGACTCTTCTCAAAACTCTGTAATGACCTATGTGGGAAAAGAATCTAAAAAAGAGTGGATATATGTATATGTATAACTGATTCAATTTGCTGTACAGCAGAAACTAACACAACATTGTAAATCAACTCTACTCCAATAAAACTTTTCTTTTTGAAAGTTGTAATGCACAAAAGCAAGATAAATGCTAAATGTTCTTAGGGATCCAAAGAGCACCTATGCCTCCTCAGGTATCATACAAATAGGGCAGCCCCAAACCTAGAAAATGCTGCAGTTTTCTGTGACATTTCACTTTATGAAATATTCAGTGAAATCCACTTTTCACTTTAGAAAATATGAAATATTCAGTTTCACTTAACAATACTCTCCTTTTGACCATGAGAAGACTTATTTCATGTGAGTTATTTAATATGAGCTCTCAAGATGGGCTAATGACCGCACAAAGCATGTGGTCCCTTCGGAGCCTGTGTTACGAATTAGGACACATATGCTGCTGACCTAATGGTAATACATTAATTTTAAGGCTCGTTTTTTGTTTCTTTACTTCTAATTGAGGAAGATTTCAGACACATATAAAAACAGAAATAATCATATAACCAACCCCCCTTGTTCATGGCCATGGCCAACAGTCTTTCATCTATACCTCTATTTCTTCCCTCCCCCGTATTATTTCAAAGCAAACTCAGCCAGTGATCTTTCCATCAAACCCGGTTTTGAAAGTTGTTTGTTTCACTTTTTTCATACCATGATTGTTTGCTATGCAGACTTGAGGACAGCAAAAATATGCATTTAAGTAGTTAGATTACTAACTATAACTGTTTCCTAGCTGTACAAGAGTGATAGTTTTGTTTGTTTAATTTGGGTCCACTTTTAGGAGGTCTTGGAGTTATCCTCTAGAAAGTATATAGTGCCGTAAATGATCAAAGTTCTCTGAAACCTTACCCCAGTGGCCAGAGATAAGGTGATGTGGGGAAAGGATGCAGGATTTGTATTCAGGTGATAAGATCTGGTTCTGGTCCCCTGCTTGTTATGAGCTCTGAGAATGTGGATACAACAGTGACCTCTGAGCTTGATTCTTTATCTATAAAGTTCATTCATTTGGTAGTTCTTTATTCAAAGGTCAGCTGTGTGTCAGCCACTGTTCTGAGCCATGGAGATATCCCAGAGAACAAAACAAAAATAATTTACTTTTCAATGACATTGTATAGCTCAAGTGCCATTAATGGTATGTGAAAACTGTTTGCAAGCTCTCAAGTAAAATATGAAGGTTACTATTACCTTTATTTTCTTACTCTGCTTTTCACTTGAAAACTTCAGCTCACAAGTATTCTAGGCTTATAATAGTTTATAAGAAACTATTTAAGTTTTATTGAGAAATATATTATTCATTGTCTCATAGCTGTGCTGTCTTGCTGAATTTCTGATGAAATGGTTCACTCAGTGGATACTTGGGTCCCAGGTGCTGTGCACTCTGCTAGGGGTTTTACCTGAGACCAAGATTGAGCTTCACAAGGATCTGTAAGATAGGCATTACCTTCATTTTACAAATGAGGAGACTTAGTGAGACTATTTTCCCCAAGGTCCCATGAGTGGTAAAAGGTAGAGCTGGGATTTTAGCCCTGTCTCTTTGTCTTCAGACTGAAGCCCTTAACCATCCCTTGATCCTGCCTCAGTTGGGAAATAAGAGAAATAGGGCTTGGTCCTGAGCTTTGGAATTTACTTCTTTTTAAGAAACAAAAGCAACCATAGTACAAGGCAGAATACAAAGAATGGGTCAGGCAGACAGTAGTTCGCAAATGAAAAAGCCAATGCATCAGGATTTGAGGATCAGGAAAAGGGATGAAAGTGACTTGCTGCCTTTGTGAGTGTGTCCCTGTGTGTGGGCAGGAGGTGGCTGGAGTGGGGCGGTGGGGGGAACCACGGACGAGCGGGGCCAGAGCTGAGAGCCATAGCCTTTCTAATGCTAACGCGGATGTAAAACTAATCATTTCCCTAATGGAACAGACAGAAACCATCTGTCTGTAGCTTTTGAAGACAACCTGAATAATCTCCCAGATTTCCACATCTGACCTAGGACAGCCTAGGTCATTGATTCAGTTTTCAGAGTGTGTTGAATGTTAGTTGTATTTTGTATTTGGTCTTAATGGTAAAATTTAAATCTCTTTTGAATGATTCCTCCCTTACTGATAGCGTGTCTAAACTGTGACAAGCGTTAGTAAAGATAAATCCTCGTGATATGCACAAACACGCACGGAATTAGCAGCACCAGGGTTGGGCAACGTTGTTTTCTCTGCATGGCATTTAGACTTTGGAAAGCTAAGACGCAAAGTCACCATCGCCAGATTTCTGAGGTGAAAAAGCAAAGGAGAGGGTGTGGTCTCTGAGTCTGGGTTGAGTGTAGGCAGCCCTGAGCCCAGGGACTGACCCGCTAGGCAGGTCTGGCTGAGGAGTGTTTGGAGGTGGCCCGTTTTGTGGCCAAAACACCAACTTTGGGTCTTGAGTGTAGCTTGGCTTTTCACTGACTATAGGATGACAGAGTATGTGTGTCACAACCCAGATATTGAGGAATGGCCCATCGTAAATCCAGAGCATAGTCTTTTCAGAGTGCTTTAAAAATGTGCTTTAAAAAGATTTTAATTTGTTCCAGATATCTAATGTTCAAATCCATGTAGTATTTAAAGGCTTTTAAGTAGTTTTTTCCTTTTTTTTTTGCAAGAGCTCTGGGCAGTCAGGAGGATTATTGTGTTGAAATATTAAGTTCAGGACGGTGAGATTTGCTGCTTGTTGGGAGTTTATCCCTGGCATTGATTGATGATGGACAGTTGAGGGTTTGCTCTGGAGAGTAGAGGTGGGGTGGAAGGTGTCGGGGAGAGTCCTCTGAACACCTCCCCCAGGGCCTGCTTCCTCCCCAGCCCATCTTCCCAACTCAACTCAGAGTTCCATAGCATGCCTGCACCTAAACCAGGTGAGGTCGCACGTTAACTATTACAAAAGTTTATTAGCCTGAGTAACAGTATGATAAAAGTTATGAATAGTATGATAACAATTGGGCTGAGGAAGTAATTTTCCTGTGTCCATAGAGCAAGTCCTTGCAGGAGGTGAGGGCTGAAGTCTGGGTCTTTGGAGAAGGTTGGCATGTGAAAGAGCAAAAAATACTCAAATGTATTTTGGTTGGTGGTTTTACGTTTTATTTCACTTCAGCCTTTAAAAAAAATGTTCTCTCGGTATTACATGCCTTTGTGTTCAGGGTGGAGTAGGTGTGGGAGAGGGGTAGGTATTGCTAAATCCAACGCAGGCCTCCCCACCATGTGCCAATGCTCCCAGAAAGGTACACGGAGATTGTAAAGGGAAGCAAATATTGACCAAGGGGAGAAGAAAGTTTAGAATGAATTGGCATTTTTTCCTGGGGCCATGATTTTTTTTTTTTTTTTTTTTGCGGTACGCGAGCCTCTCACTGTTGTGGCCTCTCCCGTTGCGGAGCACAGGCTCCGGACGCGCAGGCTCAGCGGCCATGGCTCATGGGCCCAGCCGCTCCGCGGCATGTGGGATCTTCCCGGACCGGGGCACGAACCCGTGTCCCCTGCATCGGCAGGCGGATTCTCAACCACTGCGCCACCAGGGAAGCCCTGGGGCCATGTTTTTTAAGAGATGGAATAAAAAGCTTTTTCAATTGGCATTTTTTAAAACCTCAAAACATTTTGCAGCTGTTTTAATAAATGTTGGACACCTCTATAGGTTTTATGTTTTCTCTTAAAATGCACATCAGAATAGATGTTTGTAGGAGGCCTTCATCAGTCGTTCCTGTTTGAGCAGCCTACCCTTATTTGCATTAAATACCAGTTGTTTCTTCCCGTTGTTCACTTCAAATAACTTGTAACCTAGTTAAGTGGCCAAAAAGTAGCATGTCTTATCTTTGGGTAATTAGGAGAGAGAAAACAGAACATGGTCATTTACATCTTAAGTGTATGATTTGTTATGAAAGCTAGCCACCTCTTTCCCTTTTAGGTTCACAGTCATGTGGGAGGTGAATTCTGAATTTGTAGACACACAATAAGCAGTATCTAACGGTAACTTACATCTTCTGTTCCTAGGAATTAAGGAACTTAAAAATTTAAAACCACACATTGAAACAATGTATTTATTTACTATGGCTACTGTAACAAAGTACCATAAACTGAGAGGCTTAAACAATGGAAATCTGTTGTCTCCCAGTTCTAGAGGCCATAGAAGTCCAAGATCAAGGCCATGCTCCCTCTGAAGTTACTAGGGAAGGATCTGTTTCTGGTTTCTTTCCCAGCTTCTGCTAGTTCCTTGTGGCAGCATGACTCCGATCTTCACATGGCAGTCTCTCTGTGTGTGTGTCTGTCTCTGTGTCCAAATGTCCAGATTTTATAATGACACCATTCATACTGGATTGGGGCTCATCCTCATGACCTCACCTTAACTAATTACATCTGCAACGACCTTGTTTTGAGATAAGGTCACATTCTGAGGTACTGGAGGGTTAGGACTTCAGCATATGAATTTGGGGTGACATTCGTAGCAGGCAGCATGATGTGGGGAACAGAGCTAACGCCCAGGAGTTGGAGACCAGCCAGCCGTGGTGCACCCCAAGTATTTGACATGCAGTGCAGATGACTTTTTAAAACCTCCCTCTCTATAGGACAGAATTATTTTCAGTTATCAATCAGGAAATGAAATGAGTAAGAATAATTTTCATTTCTGGAAAAGAAACCCAGGCAGTGATGTTTTCTTTTATTCAACTAGAATTCATTTTGAATTTTTGGAGATAAGTCAGAACTCACTGTATGTTTCACTGTTCTAAATTTTGAATGCAAATATAAACTCCAAGTGGCTACAGAGGGTGTTGGAATTGAAGGAAGCATTCTGTTTTGTGATTGGTTGTTTTAAATTTCATGTCACTCTTCTGTCTCTTGTCTTTATAATTGCTCATTTCAAGTCTGCTGCAGAAGCTCAGGCATATGTAATACCAGAGGCTGGAAGACACTTACTGCTGGAAGCCAGCCTCAAAACTGCTGTTGCAACAACACATGCACCTGAACTTCGGTGTGACAGGTGGGCCGTATAACCAGTTCTCAGAATTAGCTTCCATAGAATCCCACATTTATTGTAGCTAAGTAGTATTTTTTTTTTAAGTTTACCTATATATTATTGAAATTGAGCAGGAACTACAACAAAAAGATTTTTGAGAGGAGGAGTGTTTTATCACTGACATCCATTCATGGCGATAATAATGTAAGAAAAACTATGACTTTTTAGTTGGTTTTGCTACTGTTTTTGAATCTTCTACAGGGAATGCACTTCCTCGTTACCTGCAAGCTGGGCTAACCAAACTCCCTACTCCTTGTAGGTCCCTGCAGTGGCAGCCTGACCCTGACTAGCTGTGGGAACTTGGATGAGTCACATTAAACGATTCTGCACCCAATTCTAATGTGTGTGTGCTTTTCCCACATCACTAAGGAATTCTCTAACACCAGCTGGCTGTCCTACAATTCGACATAATTCTGACACTATCCATCGTACCTGAAGATAACCTCAGACCCCACAGGTTAAGGGCTCAGTCCTACAAGACTGCTCTCCCCCCAACTTCAGACACCGGTGGCAGGTTGTCACCTGTGCTTCAGACCTACCAGCTATAGATGGGAGGTTCCAATGACCCCCTTTTGGGGTTCAATTAATTTGCTAAAGCAGCTCACAGAACTGAAATATTTTGCTTGTTCTAGATCACTGGTTTATCATAAAAGACTATAACTCAGGAATAGGCAGATGGAAGAGGTGCATTGTACAAGGTATGGGGAAAGGTTCACCCTCTTCCCAAATCTCTGCCTGTTCGCCAACCCAGAAGCTCTTCAGACCTCTCCTTTAGGGCTTTAATGGGACTTCATTACATCGCTGTGATGGGTTAAATCATTGCTATTGGTGATTGATTCAACCTGTAGCCCATTTCCCAATCCCTAGGTGCTTTCCTAAAGTCACCTCATTAAATAGCAGAAGACACTTTTGTAACTCTCACCACTTAGGAGATTCCAAGTTTTTAGGAGATCTGTCCCAGGAACAGGACAAACACCAAATACGTATTTCTTACTGTAAATCATGATATCACACACATCTCTCATTCTTAGTTCCTGGGCGAATGGGCCAAGGCAGTGGTCATTTTATCTTTTTTTGTTTGTTTGTTTTTGAAAGCCATAGTTCTTCAAATAAAAATTCTACAGTACACCATAGATTTAAAAGAGATGGCTGGCTTCCCTGGCGGTGCAGTGGTTGAGAATCCACCTGCCAGTGCAGGGGACACGGGTTCGAGCCCTGGTCCAGGAAGACCCCACGTGCCGCGGAGCAGCTAAGCCCTTGCACCACAACTACTGAGCCTGTGCACCACAACTACTGAAGCTCGCACCCCTAGAACCTGTGCTCCACAGCAAGAGAAGCCACTGCAGTGAGAAGCCCGTGCACTGCAACAAAGAGTAGCCCTGCTTGCTGCAACGAGAGAAAGCCCGCGTGCAGCAACAAAGACTCAGTGCAGCCAAAAATAAAATAAATAAATTTATTAAAAAAAAAAAAGAGACGGCGGCTGAACTACTGAGCCCCTCTGCCCCAGGGGCTCTTCTAAGGACACTGCCAAGGGGCACCTTTGGGACACCACATGACCTGTCAGCGTAGGGGACTGGATGGGGTAGAGGGCAGGAGCCAGGCAGCTCCAAGGACCTTCTTCCTCCCAGGTAAACAGAGGGCAAAAGGCATTTCATATAAAGTCAGAGACCCGGATTCTAGGTGACAGTGAGGAATTCTCTTGTAAGGGTGAACCCACGCTTAACAGTAGTGACCTCCATTTTATGCCCCTCCCCCTTGCTCAGTTTCCTCAGAGGTCAGACCTTGAGTGGAGACATCCGAGGATGTCGAGGGCATCCTGGCTGGGCACACGCCCATACTAGCTCCAACACAAAGCTAACCGTGTGTCTCTTAGCTATACGTCTCCTCAGCTATAAATTGGATTAATTATCTCTTCTCCAACTTACCCCATGGTGATGCTCTTAGGTACAATTAAGGCACTGAGTGTTGTGACTAAGCATAGACTTTCAATAAGGAATTTTATCCCATGTACCTCCTATATGCCCTTGGGCAGAGAACTTAACCTCTCAATGTCAGTTTCCTCATCTGTAAAATGGGGATAACAGTTTGACCCTCAGCAAATGAAATAAAATAGTACATGCCAAGCTCTCAGCTCAGTGACTGATACACAGAATGTGAAGTCAGCTACCTTTAAACACTTACCACCATCATCCCAGGAAAACACTGGAAGCTTTGGAAGCTCTGTAAGTATTCTCGTAAATCCTTAAACCTATCAGATCTGTAGAAACTTAGACACTTCTGTTAATTGACCTGTCCAAAAATCTGAAAGCCAGAACAGATAGAATCGCTGGCCATCTGTAGGAAACTCTGGAGATCGTTCAAACCAAACGTGTTTCCAAGGGACATATAAAATATTAACCATGTGTTTGCAGTATGATCTTGGTGCAAAACTTTGGGTGTGAATTCAGCTGTCTGGGAAGAGTTTGTAATCTAAGTTGTGTCCTCCAAGCTGACTTTAAATACAGCAGGGGAGACAGTAATGAAGTATCAGCTGTGCCCTTCATCCCTTCAATTTCTGGGCCTCAGAATTTGTGAAGATGTTAATGTTCAAATGGACCGAGAAGTAAGACTCTGTGACCAGGCATAGACATTCATGAAACCATGACAGTGTCTTTTTTTTTTTGGCTGCTTTGGGTATTTGTTGCTGCACTTGGGCTTTCTCTAGTTGTGGCGAGCAGGGACTACGCTTCGTTGCAATGCGCGGGCTTCTCATTGCGGTGGCTTCTCTTGTTGCAGAGCACGGGCTCTAGGCACGTGGGCTTCAGTACTTGTGGCTCGTGGGGTCTAGAGCGCAGCCTCGATAGTTGCGCGCACGGGCTTAGCTGCTCTGCAGCATGTGGGATCTTCCTGGACCAGGGGTCGAACCCGTGTCCCTTGCATTGGCAGGCGGATTCTTAACCACTCTGCCACCAGGGAAGTCCCCATGACAGTGTCTTGAAAAGATACCAAGTAGGTGCCCTGATCATCCTTGATGTATCAATCATACGTACTGTCTATTTAAACCTTGAAACATATTTACAGATGAATATTTGGAAAATATAAAACATCTTTACATATAAAAAGGTACCACAAGGGAGTTTGTATTTTCAGTTGAGGCCACAGACCTTTCAGATGTCTATTATGATGGGATGAGGAACAACTAACGTTTTAAATCATTTTGTCACTGGACCTCTGTCCAGGGCTCTTGAGATCTGTTGTTTTTATTGCGTGAAGCCCGGAAGTTTAGTGAAGGTCGATAGTTTGGGGTCTCCATTGGCACAGAGGGCTGTAAGGGAAAAAATGGGCCCAGACTAGATTTCATGGCATTTCATGATCCTTAGGAGAAAATTGGGATCTTATATTGACTAATGCACCGGGAAGGTGTGTTGATACGAAAGATAAAAAGGTAGGTTTCATCTCTCCTGCCTTGACATGCAAACCATCCCTTTTCAGGGCTCAGACCACCTCGGGATGAAAGCAACCTGCTTTCGCTCTTGCTTTTGGTTTTGTAATCATTTGCAAAGAGATAGGATTGATAGTAAGAAAGCGTGGGTGGGCATGGTCCTGATACCCTGACACATCTTTTCTCTCCCTTTAAACAGCTCTGTGACAAATCTTAAGAGATTTGGGGGCAAACACACCTGGTTGAAATCTCATTCTGTGACCCTGGAGGAGTCACCTAACCTCTACAAAGCCTGCAAAAAAAGATAACACCTGCTTTTTAGGTATGTTGTGAGGATTTCATGAAATGAGCCCAGCACATAAGTGACTGCTGAACGGTCTTCAGATGTAAGGGTGGGTAGGTATTATCAATTGTTGATTACTTTAGAAGAAAAACACACAGTGGGTTTCTTCTTCCAGAGCAAAAATGCTTTTCCAAAACACACATGTATGTGTTATTTACAAAGCTGCAGTAATAGGACACAATTATGATTTCTGTCTTTCCTCCAATTTAATGTTGTATTTAAAGCATTTCGTATGTTTCTAGGACTGTCATTTTTAACGGATACTCTAAGATAATAATTTATAAAACCATTATCCTGATGGACTTTCAGATGGTTTCTATTCCTGCTTTACACAGCTGACGACAACAATCCAAAATTTTTCTGTGAATAGAGTTATTTTACTTGTTGAATTGTTTCTGTTGGAAATGTTTCTATAAATGAGATTATTGGGTCACATGTTATAAATATCTTTAGTGTTATTGGGACATAAAGTGTTGCTATATTGTTTTCCATTGGAATGTACCAATTTCAATGTCAGCAGCAGGAGGCCTGTGTGTGTGTGTGTGTGTGTGAGTGTGTGTGTGAGAGAGAGAGAGAGAGAGAGAGGGAATTCACTCAGCTTTACAACTGCCCAGCACTAGATTGAATATTGTTAACTTAATAGGCATAAAATGGTGTCTTACGTTTTCATCAGTTTGCCCCTCTTTGATTGCTAGTAAGAGTAATCTTTTCCTGTGTGTGTTCCCATTTACTTGTTACATCAGGCCTTTTTCTTTCCTTTTATTCAAACAAGCAGTTCCTATTGAATCTGAATGGGGAATACAAAGTGTCTCTTTGTAGAATGAAAAGTTTAAGATTTATATTCAGTTCTGCAAGATTCTGCTGATTCCTATATCCTGTAATGTAACCTTTCTGTTAATTGCATCCATCCATCAATAGGCCGGTGACTCTTCAAACATTAAAATTAATTCAACTCGACAGACTAACTTTTTATTTCACCTTGGAGGTTTGGCTTCCAGGCAACTGTCAGATATAAAGCCCCAATGATCTTATATTATTTAAGCACGAATAGAAGTGAAAAACCTAATCACAGAGGCAATAGTAATGAAGTTAAAATGGGACCATTGTCCCTAACAAGTAAGGATGACGCCTGAATGTAAAAATAACAATGTTTTTGTCCTGGTAACTTTCAGTATTTATTATCAAAACACACTGTGGATTGAAGCTGTGCTCCAAAGTCAACCTGTGGGGAATTCTGGCATTATTATCCTGCAGAAATCCATTCTAGTCTTCTGTTTATTTTTCTTAGTTTTCCAGACAAAAGAATGGCAGCCCCACCCAATCTTAATTTGAAACACATTTTTCTAGTTGCCACCACCCTGTTTCGGGCCTGTGTTCCTTCTGGCAGCGGCTACGTTCACACGCTGAGCACTATTGCTGAATGTGGCCACAGAGGTAATAGGGCCGAACTGCTTGGCTTTACCGGTGACAGGCGTGCCTGGGAGATTCTCAGTGTCCACTGTGACCCCTGGATGGTCTCCCTGCCTGGCTCTCACCTTCCTGGCCACCCACACTCCCTCCGCTATCAGATTCATCCTGCTGAAGCACCGGGCAGATCGGATGTCTCTCCTTGCAGATACGTTCAGTGCTTCTGTCCACTGCCTGGAATAAAGCCTTGTCAGGTCCTCGTAGGCGGGGGAAGATGACTCCAACCAGCCTTTCATGAGCGCTGCCCCGATCCCCCCTAAATCTTTCAGCCGGGCAGGTGCCTTATATTTACTTTCCTGCCGCTGTTTTCACTCTACCTGTTCCTCATTCCTGAAAATGTCTCTCCCATCCATGCAGAGTTCTTGCTCCCCTCTGTGATTCCCACACACGTTGCCCAGCTCATAACAGCTAGGAAATGATTATTGATTTCCATACACTCTAATGTGACATAAAGGGAGAAGCTTTTTTTTTTTTTTTTTTTTTGCGGTACACGGGCCTCTCACTGTTGTGGCCTCTCCCGTTGTGGAGCACAGGCTCCGGACGCGCAGGCTCAGCGGCCATGGCTCACGGGCCCAGCCGCTCCACGGCATGTGGGATCTTCCCGGACCGGGGCACGAACCCGTGTCCCCTGCATCGGCAGGCGGACTCTCAACCACTGCGCCACCAGAGAAGCCCAAGGGAGAAGCTTTTAAAATTTTACAACTCATCCGTGAAGGAGAGACCTGTCTGTAGACCCCAGAGTTGGCTTTAGTTTGTCACATTCTCCATTTCCTTTGCTTACGTTTTTCTTGTGACGTAGGAGGCTCTAAGTTGGTCTGTAGACAAGGAAAGCACTTTCCACTTGCAGTCGGGGAGCGGGCTCTGTTGCTTCCTGGATGGAGCTTGAATTCCACTCTGAAGCCCCGGTGTGTGTACTGCACCACACCTAGCACAGAGCTGGGGATGCGGTAAGGGGGCCTGCATCCAATCTATGTTACTGCTTAGGAGCTAAATAAACTTGGGAGGGTTCCTTAACCACCTTAGTTTTCTCATTGGTAAAATGGCAATGATAGCACCTGGTCACCTGTCTCAGAATAATTCCACGACAATTGTGAGAGGGGATGTATGTGAAAATACTTAGGAGTGAACGGTAAGGGGCAACCTGGTGGTAACAGGAAGCAGTCATCATTACTAGGATATGCTGGGGAGCCCATGACAGAGTTGGGATGACAGTATCACCAAGAAATCCTTTAAGTTTTATCAGGAGAATGGAAAAAACCGCCCTTCTCGAGAGGTCAAAGTTTTGAGGTTTCCCCTGCACCTTTTTAAATGGTAGCCGTCAGAGGTGTGTGATGTGAACTGGAGGTCGGTCTTCCTTTGTGGCAAAGGGCTCTGGGTGGACTTTCAGAGGAACAGAGGATAAAGCTGTGGACCCAGAGAAGCCTTTTCTATCATGAGTAAAGGCCCTGGCTGAATTGTCCCTACAACGGTGATATTAATGGTCCCTCAGTTTTGTGTTAGTTATCCCAGGCTTCTAGGTTTTCTAGGCTTCAGTTTGGGAGGAAATAAAAATTATAACCCCATTTGTCCTAGGAACAGTAACTGTATTGTTTCTAGAACAGTATAAAGTTTGAATTTAATCTAGATCTTAGGTAGGTTTTTTTTTTTTACATCTTTATTGGAGTATAATTGCTTTACAATGGTGTGTTAGTTTCTGCTGTATAACAAAGTGAATCAGTTATACATATGTCCCCATATCTCTTCCCTCTTGCGTCTCCCTCCCTCCCACCCTCCCTATCGCACCCCTCTAGGTGGTCACAAAGCACCGAGCTGATCTCCCTGTGCTATGCGGCTGCTTTAGGTAGGTTTTATTACCGTTGGTTCATGAGTTTTTTTGGCCTAATTACAATGGTCGTCCAGCTTATCAGATTTTACTCTCAAGAGTATTGAGCAACTAACACAACATTGTAAATCAACTATACTCCAATAAAAAAAATTAATTAAAAAAAAAAAGAGTGTTGAGCAGATTCCAAACAGTATGTGGCATGTGTCTGGACTGACTAGGATAATAGAGATTTCTGCTGCCTCTTGGATGGGACTCTTCTTTGGAATTACTTGGAAATAATACCAGCCATATTAGGTGTCTTACCATAGAATTCTTATTATTTGTGATTAATGATATGTGTATTAGTTATTTATTGCTGCACAACAAATTACTCCAAAACGTAGAACAACACGTATGTTGTCTTACAGTTTCTGTGGATCAGGAATCTGACCACTGCCTAACTGATTCCTCTGCTTCAGGGTCTCTCACGAGCCTGCAGTTAAGGTGTCAGCACAGGCTGGGGTCTCATCTGAAGGCTGGACTGAGAAAGGGTCCACTTCCCGGTTCCTGTGGTTGTTGCCAAAATTCCTTTCCTTTTTTTTTAAATTCAAAAAATGTGCTTATTTGTTCTGGTTTTTTGAGATATAATTGACCTATAACATTGCATTAGTTTAAGGTATACAACGGAATGATTTGATGTATGTATATATTGTGAAATGATTACTACAGCAAGTTTAGTTAATATCCATCATCTCACATGGTTACAGTTTTTTTTGTGTGATGAGAGCTTCCAAGATCTACTGTCTTAGCAACTTTCAACTATACAATTCAGTATTGTTAGCTATAGTCACGATGCTGTACGTGTACAAAATTCATTTCCTTAATGGTTGTTGGACTGAGGACCCCAGTTGCTTGCTGGCTATTGGCCAGATGCCCACTCAGTTTCTTTCCATATGAGCCTCTCCGTAGGACAGCTGCTTCATCAAAGCCAGGAAGGGGTGAGGGGACGAGAGCTGGCTGGCAACAAGGAAGTCATAGCCTCTTATAATCTAATCACGCACAAGACACCCCATTCTGTTGGTTAAAAGCAAGGCATTATATATGTATAGCTGATTCACTTTGTTATAAAGCAGAAAGTAGCACACCATTGTAAAGCAATTATACTCCAATAAAGATGTTTAAAAAAAAAAAAAAAAAGCAAGGCATTATGTCTAGTCCATTCTCACGGGGAGGGGATTACACAAGAGCATGAACACCAGGTGGTGGGATCATTGGAGGCATCTTAGATTCTGCCTGCCAGAGTTGTAATTTATTTATTTATCTATTTTTATTTTTTGGCTGTGCTGGGTCTTTGTCACGGCACGCAGGCTTCTCTGTAGTTGTGGCACACGGGCTTCTCTAGTTGTGGTGTGCGGGCTCCAGAGTGCATGGGCTCAGTAGTTGCAGCATGGGGGCTCTCTAGTTGTGGCACAGGGCTCTCTAGTTGTGGCACGCGGGCTCTCTAGTTGTGGCACACGGGCTTCATTGCCCTGCAGCACGTGGGATCTTAGTTCCCCAACCAGGGATTGAACCTGCATCCCCTGTATTGGAAGGCAGGTTCTTACCCACTGGACCACTAGGGAAGTCCCCCAGAGTTGTAATTTATTATATTTAGTATGAAACATATAACTAAAACATGCATAGATAGCATAGAGCATATAGAAATATAATACACAAATTTATTATATCGTGAGATATGTTAAATACTTTGCATTATCTATAATAATAATAAAAATAGGCAAATGAAATGAGGAAAATTCCGTTTCAGAAATACCCTTTCTTGTTGAGGACTTTAAAGAGCCATAAAAAAGATGATGAAGAATGAACAAAAATGAATATTGTGAATCTTACTTCCTGCTTAGGCTGGAGTCATCCCGGACATGAATCAGTTTATACCCCAGGGATATCATCGATCGGGGACTCTTGGCCTTCCCCAGCCTCTGAGTTGTGTAATGTGTACAGATCAGACCCTAGCAGTGGCAGAACTCAACTTTTTTCGTTCCTCCTTTCCCTTCATTTGAATGTAGAAACCTTGTGATAGCAACAAAAGTTTGTGCTTTC
>NW_021703765.1:16479390-16501425 GCF_005190385.1 Monodon monoceros
GGGTTTCCCTCTCTCTCCTTCAGACCCCCTCCTCCACAAAGGGAACAGAGAATTTCATGAATTCATTCAGTTCACAAGCATTTCAGAGCCAATTATCTAAAGATGGCAAGTGATAGATGTTAGTGGTTCAGATTTGGAAATCCTGCCGTTTACCCCTCCTGTCTTCTGGGGATGATGACCAAGAGGGCTGAATACTGCAGAAGGCAGGATGGGAAATAAGGCATCTTCCTCCTCCGCCCTTTTTTTAACAGATGAGAAAAATGAGCTTCCAAAATGGTAATAAAGTGGTGAACGGTAGAGCCGTGGTTTGAATCCAGACCTATGTTCTTTCCAATTAATCATGCTGCTTTTCAGCCTGACCAGGAGCTGAGGACATTTTCCTAAGATCATGTGACCAGAAGAATCCTTGAATGCTAAATCACATTGATGACTTTTTAAAAATCCTGATAAATCTTTTGCTTCCTTGCTCTAATATTTATTCACATTTATATCCAATGTCGAGATTATAAGCACATGGATTAATGATGAAATACTGCATTGAACTGGGTATTGGCAGATGCGTGACCACAGCTTCCTCACAGGAAATGGGAGATGATGGTGTGCTGTTACCTCAGGTGTTTGGAATTGCGTGTCTTTTCTAGTTAAACAGCTATGCAGCAGTTGAAATAGTACCATTCCCAATCAATAGGGCAACTGTACGATTTAGGGACGTTTCCCCACCACTACACCTGGTGGTTTATTTCACATTCCCAAAGCATGCATGATTTATCCGGGTCAATAATGATTTTATGTGACCATGGGCATTTGATATTGACCACTTCTTTTGTTGCTGTCTCTTATTATCTTTTCTTTTAGTTTAGGGGTCAACAGACTTTTTTTCTGTGAAGGGCCAGATGGTAAATATTTTAGCCTCTGAAGCCATCCGGTGTCTATCACAGCTATTCAACTCTTCTGTTGTGCAAAATCAGCCATAAACAATACATAAAGGAAAGAGCAAGGATGTGTTCTAATAAAACTTTAGTTACAAAAACAGATGGTTGGCCAAATCTGGCCCTCAGGCTATAAGTTGCTGACTCCTGTCTAGACTGTAAGTCTCCAAAGGACAGAGTCAAAAGTGCCTCCTGTGTGGTTTCTGGAGAGGCCTCTCTCCTTGGCCGCCGTCTTGCAGCATCCCCATATGGCCTTTCCTCTGTGCACATGCAGAAAGAGAGAGCTCTTGGGTGGTTTATCCTCTTCTTATAAGGATGTGAGACCCGTTGGATTGGGGCCCCACCCGTATAACATTATTTAACCTCAGTCACCTCTTTAAAGGCCCTATCTTCAAACACAGTCGCGTTGAGGGTTAGGGCTTCAATCTTTGAATTTTAGGGGGAGGCAGTTCAGTCCATAACCCATAGGAAGGGTCTAAGCAGGAGAGTGGCATGACTCTGGTGGCCGGGTGGAAGTGGATTGTGGGAAGTCCTGTTAGACTCCACCTGCAGCATTTCAGGAGAGAGATGGTGGTGCCTGCATTAGGGTGGTGGCTGTGGAGATGGAGAGGAAGAAATGGGTTGGAGGAATGTGTTTGGGGAGAAATGACAGGCCTTGCTGTGTCCTGGGGCTGTCACACATAATTTACTTACCCGTATCCCTCAATAACTTGGATGGTGGTTTGGTTCCCAGTGCCTCCGGTAGCAGTCTGCACCGAGCAGGTGCCCAGTGTAGGTTGAATAAATGCGCAGGTGTCTGTGACGTGCTGGAGTGATGGGAAGAGACATTACAAAGTTTCCAAATCCATGTATGTAGTGCCTGCTTTACAGAGATCATGGTTTAGACCTGGAAAGCTGCTTTATGTCACCTAGGGCTTCCAAGAAATGATTTCTAGCTAACTTTTCTTTGGTAGCCTAAGATGGCAGAGCTAAACTATTCCATGAGTGTCTGCATTACACTCACATATGTACAGCAAAGAACTTCCTGCTCAGCTTAGAGGTCCCCACCCAGCCTTCCAAGTCAGCCGCCCAGATCTGGCCTGTGGCAGGTGTTCGGCTGCTGAGTTGCTTGGTTGTGCAGTGGTCTGCTTTCTTTGGATCCCGTGCTTGTGGTTGTAAATCTCTTCCTTTTTGTTTGTCTCCTCCTTCAACCTCGAAGGACTGGATTCCATCTTCCATCTTTTTTTTTTGTTTTTTTTTTTGGTCGCACCATGTGGCTTGTGGGATTTTAGTTCCCTGACCAGAGATTGAACCCAGGCCCTCTGTAGTGAGAGCACGGAGTCCTAACCACTGGACCGCCAGGGAATTTCCTGGATCCAATTTTTTAAAAATTAATTAATTAATTTATTTTTGGCTGCGTTGGGTCTTCGTTGCTGCGTGTGGGCTTTCTCTAGTTGCAGCGAGCAGGGGCTACTCTTCGTTGTGGTGTGCGGGCTTCTCATTGAGGTGGCTTCTCTTGTTGTGGAGCACGGGCTCTAGGTGCATGGGCTCAGTAGTTGTGGCTCACGGGCTCTAGAGCGCAGGCTCAGTAGTTGTGGCGCACGGGCTTAGTTGCTCCATGGTATGTGGGATCTTCCCGGACCAGGGCTCGAACCCCTGTCCCCTGCATTGGCAGGTGGATTCTTAACCACTGCCACCAGAGAAGTCCCCCTGGGTCCGACTTTAACATGGGAAATAAGCACGGAGAGGCTTGGCAATAATGATAACGAAATGATCACTTACAAAATGTTTCTACAGAATGCACTTAATGCCACTGACCTGGATACTTAAAAATGGTTAAAATGGTAAATTTAGTTGTGTATATGTACTACAATAAAGAAACTTTCTCTATGATGCTTTCAGACTTTTCAATATTTTCTATGCCCCTGTAATGGAGAGATTAGATACTAAGTCTGCCACTTACTAGCTGAGCCTCAGTCTCCTTATCTGAAAGATGGGTAGATAACATCTCCTTCTCAGGGTTTTCCTGCTTGACAGATAGTAGGTGCTCAATAAATGGTCACCACTTTTATTATGTTTGTTCTGAAAAATTTCTGGTGAAAGTCTGCCTTTGAGAGTTTGGGAATTTTTTAAGGAGTATATTAAAATATTAGCTAAAGCATAAAACCACAAGTAGGACCAATTAAACACATGTAAATTCCCAAGAAATAGTCATTTACTAACCCGCAGAAAATTGGGAGAGCGGAAAAATGTTTTACCTGGCAACTAAAGGTTTTAACTGTGAATACGCCTGTGCTTAAGTATAACCATATTTTGTAATACTCTAATATTTTACTTCGCAGTGAGGGGCACATGCATTTCAGAAGTGATTTTTGGAGATGGAAAAGGCAACAGGGATAGATTCCCCACACTGTTCCATTTGTTATTGTAAAACACAGTTTTTCTAATTACGGAAATAATTGTTAACAATAACAGCGACTGACGTTTGAGTACTTTCTAGGCTAAATACCAAATCGAGCACTTTCCATACATCATCTCACTGAGAATCATGCACGGCAGTTGTTGAAATTTGGGGAAATGAATAAATGTCTGCGAATAACTGGGACTATTCTGTACATGTGGATTGTTAACTCGCCTTTCAACTAAATGTGTTTGGGTTTTTGCAATGTCATTAAAAACTTGTCCCACCGTGATCTAAATTGTTTTGCGCTGTCCCATTGTGTGAAGATGCCACAATTTATTTACACCGTTGCTAATCATTGGATATCCACGTTGCTTCTGGGTTTTGTTTTAAATAATATTGGACAAATTCCTCACATAAGTATTTGAACATTTCCTAGATGTACACCTATGGTTATAAAAATTTAGATGTTCAAGATGCTAGATTTGGTATAAAGCATGCAGCCAGCGAAATGGTTCCACTCAAGGCAACTAACACTTGATGAAAATATCTAACGAACTGTAACATAAACGTAGAATATAAAAGATGTCTCCTTGGAAAGCAATTGCTCTTGCTTCAAAATTTCAGTAATTATTGTACAAGTTATCCAGCGTTGCAAAGGTTTGGTTTTCTCCTCTATAGAGTACAAATAACAATACCACCTTCGCTAGGGTGGTATAGGACATTTCAAGGAGCCAATGTTTATAAAGCATTTCATGCAGAGCCCCGCACGCAGTTAACACTAAATAAATGTGAGCTGCCTTTATTAATGATAATGAGTACATGTAGGTATGAAGCTTATGTAAATAATGCCAGGCTGTATGTCTGTCCTCACAAAGCCTGGGGTATTAGTGTAAATATTTTCCTAATATAAATATAACTGAGGTTGTACTTGGCACTTATAAAGTGTCACTTTATACAGTGGTGTATACACAAACACAAATTTTAAATATAGGGAGTGGGTGGTGGCAGTTAGGCAGTAGGCTAGGATGTGCTTTCAAGAAGTCATTAGTAAAGTTTGAGGACCTAAGCTTGTATTTAAATGCATCACAGAGTAAAAGCTCAGAATATTAGCGTTAGCAGAAAGCAGATATCTTAGGACAGTGGTTTTCAAACTTTGCCAGCAATCCACAATTTCCAAAAGAAATTCATTTCCATTAAGACCCACGATGCAAATAAATGTATATATGTGTCTGTTTTGTAAAACTGTTCCCCAAACAGTACTAACTCTTTTCATGCGTGCTGTACTCTGATATTTTAAAATCTGTTTCACTTTATTTTAATGTTGGTTGTGAACCAATTAAATTAATTTTGCTGGGTAGAGACCCACGATTTGAAACACAACCTTAAAGCCTGTATACCCTTAAAAAAAGAAAGTTTGCAGCTACATTACAGTTGTAAATTCTCACCCAAGCATTTAATCAATAATGAATGGTTTTGTTGTTATTTGCATGATAATTTGAACTTTGGGATTATTATTCAGGCATATTTCCACGTTAGTAAGTCAGGTTCTGTTAAAAGCGTCGTAACCGGGGCTTTCCTGGTGGCGCAGTGGTTGAGAGTCCGCCTGCCGATGCAGGGGACATGGGTTCGTGCCCCGGTCCGGGAAGATCCCACATGCCACGGAGCGACTGGGCCCGTGAGCCATGGCTGCTGAGCCTGCGCGTCCGGAGCCTGTGCTCCGCAAGGGGAGAGGCCACGACACCGAGAGGCCCGCATACCACACACACACACACACACACACAAAAAAGCGTTGTAACCGAATGCAGGCAGAATTCAACCAAAAACTGGGTATGAGCCATGTTTCACTCTGGTTTCCCTATCTTTTAAACCAGGTAGTTCCAATTTGCCAGCAGAATGAATACAAAAAGAGACTCAGAAACGACATTTGAGGAGGATTCTCAGCCTAATGACGAAGTGGTCCCTTACAGTGATGATGAAACAGAAGATGAACTTGAAGACCAGGGGCCTGCGGTGGAACCAGAGCAGAATCGAGTTAACAGAGAAGCAGAGGAAAACCGGGAGCCATTCAAAAAAGGTAACACGCTGGGACCTGGCAATGAGGTACTTGTCCGTCCTCACAGGGGCAGTGGCAACAGGTGCAAAGGACAGATGGTCCAGGAGGCATCTTCCTTCTCTTAGCTTCAGATGAAACTTGAAGCGCTTGGAAAAGTACACATTGTCCTCGGTGTGGTAGGACTGGTGGACCATAGCTGACAAGTTCTGCAGAGGAAATAGAAGGTCTTGCTTCGTGCCTATACATTTAGAAGGAAGCTGAGTGTGAAAGAATTTGCTTGTTACCACACCCAAGAACCTTGGAGTCACCATACCTTTGGTTCAGTCATTTGTGAATATAAAAGGGTTTTGACTCTCCAGTTAAAAAAAAAAAAAATTATGGGTCTCCGCTCGCCACGGATGCAGCAAACTGTGCTCCCTGCCTAGAATCAGGGCAGCTTCAAGGCAGGGTCTAGACCACGGATTGGCAAACGTTTTCTGTCAGGGGCCAGGTAGTAAATATTTCAGGCTTCGTGAGTCATACAGTCTCTGTCAGAACTACTCAGCGTTACTGATGTTTCTTGAAAATGGCCATAGACACTCTGTCATTTAGGGTAACAGAACGTAGCTGACTTGTATGATTTTGCTTTTTCCCTTGTGGCTTTTCTTTTTCATTCCCTGCTGGTTCTCCCACCCCAGCAAACACGGGTGTTCTTTTTTTCCTTTGCTCCATGAGGAAGCTGATCCTTTTCTCTTTAGACCCCAGATCTGCTTCAGATTTCAGGTTGAAAATGTTTTCCTCCACGGTCCCTTGCATTCCAGCTAAATAACTTCAGTTTCCCATTCACAGAAATCTCCAGGAAATTGTTCTATTTCTGACTCTCCACATACACCTCTCCCCAGCCTCAATCAGAATAATCTCTGGTTTTATCTGGTTTCCCCAGAGCCTCTGTCATTGCCGATCTGCCCTTCCAGGCCTGCCAGAAGCCTGCTTTCCTTATGTCACTCCCTGCCCGTCTCTCCCTCCAGGATTCTGCTGCCTGTTAAGCTGGTTTTTTTTTCCCCCAACAGGTTTCACCTGTAGAAAAAGTGACACAGCGTGAAATCCTACTTATGTAATGATTCTTCCTGCTCTCTGGTCAGATGGTGCCTGTCTCCTGCTCTTCTGTGTAGGGACGTGCATGTGCCACAAGGGCCCCCTGCCACCGCAGGCTTCAAAACCTGGGAAGGCCACTGTCTCAAGTCTATTGTTTTCCCATCCTCAGCTTTCCGTATCAAACATTTAGAATTATCGGATCTTACTGTGGATTTCTGGCTGTAATTTTCAGCTATTGAGTATAAGTGCTTTCTGCCTTGACGCAGAAAGCACTACAATCACGGTAATGGAGCTACCGTGCAATGGAATCACTGCCAATCTGAACAGGAATGTGGTGTCTGTCATAACACGTCCAGACTGGATATCGTTCAGGCTGAAGTAGCCTGACGAGTTAGCACGGGGAGTTCTAGCTGATCGCCGAAATAGTAATAATGTGTTTCTTCCTCATTCCTTCTCCCACTGTGTTTCTAAGTTTCATATCTCTACCGTATGTGGGTATCTGATGAGCTGACACTGCAGTTCTCTAGGGGTGAACTTTGCTGTTGGTGCTTGGTGCCATGTTATCAGATGTGTGGTCCGGGACAAGGCCAAGGGATGGGGTTGGGTGACTTTGGAAATGTCAGAGGGGCACGTAGTGGGCGGAAACTCCCACCTCTGTTTTTTTCCACCTCTGCCTTCACATGCGGCTGCCCTGGGCACTTTCTGATCGTTCAGTTCACAGGTCATGTTTCTTGTAGATTTCTACCCCCAGAGCACAGGCATTGAGGGAGCTCGGACTTCTTCAGAGTCTTTTCCAGTGGTGGTTTATATTTCTAGGGGAATTTGGTGGTTTTCAAAAACCCTTGTCAAGTGACTTTGCCTGTGACTTTAAAAAACATTATTATCGGGCTTCCCTGGTGGCGCAGGGGTTGAGAGTCCGCCTGCCGATGCAGGGGACACGGGTTCGTGCCCTGGTCCGGGAAGATCCCACGTGCCGCGGAGCGGCTGGGCCCGTGAGCCGTGGCCGCTGAGCCTGCGCGTCCGGAGCCTGTGCTCCGCAGCGGGAGAGGCCACGACAGTGAGAGGCCCGCGTACCGCAAAAAAAAAAAATTATTATCATTATTATTAACTTCTTTTTGGCCTTGCTGCGCGGCTTGCGGAATCTTAGTTCCCCGGCCAGGAATTGAACCCAGGCCCCAGCAGTGAAAGTGCAGAGTCCTAACCCCTGGATTGCCCGGGAATTCCAAAAACATATTATTGTTCTAACACCTCTGTGTGCCCTTTCCAAACACAGAGAGGGCATTTATTAAGTGCTAGACCTCTTTACTTCCGTTCCCTCGTCTGCCCTGTGTCCCTTACGGCCGCTCTGCTTCCTCCCCCCCCCCACCCCTTCCTCCCTTCTTTCTCTGCATCCGTCTTCCCCTCTTTTAATTTTTCTCCCATATTCTAACTTGGGCATTTTCCCAGTGAAGGTCAGTGTCACTCTGACTTCCCTTTTTAACTATAATCTGTCTGTCTTGACATTTTACATGAAGGACAGTTTTCTTCAAAGAATTCACTTCTTTAGAGCACTGGAGCGTGAGTCACTCTGCGAAGTACCATCCAGTTGAGTGACACTGGGGACCCAGGCCTATTACAGCAGAGCAATGTCTAAAAATGTGTGAACCATGTTCATTTTTTTAGCCGTATCTTTTTTTTTTTGGTGGGTCTTCGTCGCAGTGCATGGGCTTCTCATTGCGGTGGCTTCTCTTGTTGTGGAGCATGGGCTCTAGGCGCCCGGGCTTCAGTAGTTGCGGCGCATGGGCTTAGTTGCTCCACGGCATGTGGTATCTTCCCAGACCAGGGCTCGAACCCGCGTCCTGTACATTGGCAAGCCGATTCTTAACCACTGCACCACCAGGGAAGTCCTTTAACCATATCTTAGTGCAGAAAATTGGTTTTCTTTTTTTTTTAAAGATGCTTTAGCCCCACTGAGCTTTAGTAAGCCAGTGTTTTGAGAGACCATTGCAAGTGCTTTTCAGCGGAAGGATGTTTCTTGTGTGCTGTGAGAATCGAGAACGGGTGTAAGCCTGCTGTTAGAATGTGCCGTGAAGGAAGAAAGAAGCCCACAGATTTTACTAAAGTCCCTTTACCCTTGGTTTCCTTTGAGCAACTGGTGACAAAAACAAATGGGGATGTTTCTATCTGATGGAATGAACATTCTCATTTCCTGAACACACAAGAACGGTATATCCCAGAATGTGTTCTGAGAAACAGTAGTTTTGCCAGATATTCCCAGACACAAAGGTTCTGTGGTCCCTGAGACCAGAAACTCAGAATTCTTTATCCTTTAATTGGAGTTTAAGGTTGTCCATTAGCAGAAAATGATGCAAGAAAGTTTAGACTTTAAAGAAGCCAGTTTAATTTTATTTAGCCACAGGTTCCTAAAACTCCTTGACTCTAGAATTCCTTGACTCTAGGTGCTTTTCTGGTTTGTTTGTGTAGCTTACCCCTCCACCATCCTGGTGTCCCCAGGTCAACTCCCTGGGTAATTCTGTGCCAGTCGGGAACCAGCTTAGAGACGAAGTCCTTGGGAATCAATAAGTGCTCTGCATTAGTGCGCCCTGGCTCGCTCTTGTGAGCCTGCGGATGGAATGAGAAAGCTGTGTCCTACCTTGTTGGCAGCGTTGCTTTGTCAGTTAACTCTCCCCTCTTTCCGCGCTGGCTGGCTTACAAATACACTCACCGCTTGTCCTACAGCAAACTCTTACCTGAATCCTGCTTTCTGCCTCTGGCTGCTGTCCTGTCTCCTGTTCTCATGACCAAGCTTCTGAAAACCCATTTCTCTACCATCACATCCACCCGTTCCCCCGGTCCTTCCCCTCTGTGGGCTGCCCCACCCCGCTATGGGACACATTGTCTTAAAGATCACCAAGAAACCCCAGTGCCAAGTCCAGTGAGCTTTTTGTCAACCATTCTCTTCCTACCTCTGTTTGCTCTGAAGCGCTTGACCTTTTTGAAAGTCTCTCTTTCAGTAAACGCTGGCCTCCCTGGCAGGTGATGACACCTTCTCGTCTCAGTACTCCTCCTGTTTCTCCTTCCTCTGGCTACTCTTCCTTCCACCCTTAAAATGTTCCCATTCCAGGTCATCCTTTGTTCTCTGTCTACAGGCCTGCCTTTGGCAAGCTAATCCCCTTTACTCCACTTCATGTACCGCATCTCTGTACATGACCCTGAGAGGCAGTGTGCACGGTGGTGAAGAGGGAGGATGCTGGGCACGGGCTGTGTGGATTTCAGCCTTGGCTTCACCACTTTCTAGCTGTGTAACCTTGAGGAAAGGACTTCCTCTCTCTCTACCTCAGTGTCCCCATCTGCAAAATGGACATGATATGAGTACCTACTTCATTGGGTGGTTGTGAGGATTAAGTCAGAAAACAAATGTAAAGGAATGAGAACAGTTTCAGGCATGCAGTAAATACTCTATAAATATTAGCTGTTATCACCCCCACCCGTCATCTCCTCTCTCATCTTTCCATCGTCAGATCTTCTTCTTGACCCTCCCACTTCCTTTTGGGATGTTCAGATTCCCCTGGACCACCCCCCAGGCTGAAGCTGCTGAGTCACTCATTTTAACGGATCCTTCCATCCCCACATCTACGCAGAGTGAATGGGTGGATGGATGGAGAGGAGAGGTGGATGGGCTGAAGAACAGTTAATTTCCCAGCAATGAGTTTGCCCACATATTTAAGGAGAGTTCTGGTGATTTAGTGTCATCCCTGCCTCTGCCATCTTATAAACCTTTCCTGTTAGTACAAGCTTCTCCAGCCTTCTCTTTTTTTGGCAAATCTGTGGGCGGTTATGCTGACCCCACCCTCAGGCTTTCCTAGGCTCCTGTGGGTTCTCAGATAAAACCTTAGACTGGGTCTCCGATAGTTCAGCACACCTGTGGGGGGGGGGGCGGGCAAGGCATAAGAGTCTTCATACAGAGAAGACAGAGAGCTGTAGTTATGGAAAAGTCCACCCACGCGCACACAGAGCGACAGGAACAAAGCTAAAGGTTGCAAAAAAAGTCTCGCTCATGCAGTGACTTGGTCTTTTAATGGATTGACCTGTGGTTCAGCTCCAAGAGCTGTGACAAAAGAGTCTGCCCTGGATGGGGGTCAGGGAAAGCTTCCTTGTGGAAAGGTATGCCTGTGCTGTCAAGTGACAGATGAAGGAGAGTTAATTAGGGGCGGGGAGAGGAAGGAGCCTCCCGAATAGGGCGCCACATCCAGAGGGTCTGTGGCAGGAGGGAGGGTGGCGTGCCTGTGGCGCGTGGAGGAGCTGGGCCTCAGCCTGGGGGAATGAAGATGTTCTGAGCGGACAATTAGTAATCTCACTCCCCTCCACTTCAGCACCCATCACATTGTAACTTAGAAACGACTGGTTTCTACTTTATGCTGATTGTACATTACCCATCTTCCAGTTAAAGCTGTAAGCGCTCCAAGGACCCAAGGTCCAATCTGTCTTATTCTGAGCTGGTGTCAGGGCAGCAGGCGTGGGGGGCATTTGTCATAGAGGCTTGGTGGGTGTTGGTGACTGACAGCATCGGAGGCTTCAACAGAGGTATGAATAGGGAACCAGGTGAGCGCTCCAGAGGCCTTCCCTGGTCAAGGAAGGCTTCCTGGAGGTGAGGACACCTGCGCTGAGTCCTGAATAAGGGTGAGAGGCAAATTGGTCCCCGTGGTCTCAGGGGCAGGGCCTACCAGGCCGACGCAGCGTGAAGGAAAGCTCCAAGGGGCTGAGAGTTCAGGGAACTTCGAGTGATTCTTGGAGCTCAGTGACGGAGTGGGGCAGTGGCCGTGCTGAAGAGTTTGGCCCCTTTCCTGAGGGCCTCTGGGAGCCATGCCAGCAGTTTAGGCTGACAGGAACACAAATGGGAGTGCAGCAGCGGTCTCCTCCCACCACAGCTGCTCCGTAGCTATGTTTCCTCCTCTCAGTCCAATCTGCATGGTGGCAAAAGACGGCACTGCGCTGGGATCTGATTCCATCTCCTTTCCTTGGCGGCTCAGGCCCGTGTGATTGGGCCCCATCTTCCTCTCCCGGCCGAGCTGGCTGGCTGGCTGCCTGCCTGCAACTTGCAGGCTTATTCACACGTCCCATTCACCCTGTTCTACGCTCAGTCCCTGGTTCGAGCAAGTCTTTGCCTCCTCCACGACTTTCCATCCACTCTTCCCCACGACCAGAGCAGCCCCCTTCTCTGTGGCCATCTCCTTCTCACCCTTCAGGGCTTGATATAGGCATCACTCCCTTAAAGAAGCCTTCTCTGACCCCCAGCCCCAGCCTGGAGCAGACCCCTGTTGTCTGGTCTCAGAGCCCCTTGCACTTTCCTTCACACCCCTGCGGGCATTAATGATTATGTCCTTGGATGACTGTGTGAAGTAGGGATGAAGCTTCCCCAGTAGACGGTTGGCTTCATGAGAATTGAGGCCATATCTGTTCCATCAGAGCACGTAATAGACACTCAATAAATATACACTGGGTACATACATTTGTTTAGAAATCCTACATTGGCCGCAGTGGGGAGAAGGGAGTAGATAATAATCCAAGTGAGGATCAAAACCAAGACGGCCAGGATGCAGAGAAGGGGACAGATCATGACATACGTTAGGGATTTGACATTCACAAGGGAAAAGGATGCCTGAGGAATAATTTCTGGCTTAGCTGCCCACCACCCCACCCTACACCCAGTGGATATTCCAGTTATCTATTGCTACATAAAACACAATCTCAACTTACTGGCATAAAATGACCATTTCACAATGTTCACAGATTCTGGGAGTCAGGAATTCAGATAGGACACAGCAGAGACGACTTGTTTCTGCTCTAAGATACCTGGGCCCTCAGCTATGGAGATGAACAGCTGAGGTGACTGGGGCCTGGAATCATCTGGAAGCTTCTTTACTCCTATGTCTGGCATCTGAGCTGGTAACTCAAAGGCTCAGCTGGGTCTTTCAGTGGGAGCACCTCCACGTGGCTGGGCTTCTCCCAGCATAACGCTGGGCTACCGTGGGAGCATTCTAGAGGGACCATCTGGAGAACCAATGTCCCAAGACATCAGAGTAGAAGCTGGTCACAGAATTCATGCAGCATCCCTTGTGCTACCTGCTCTTGGTTACAGAAGAGTCACTGAGGCCAGCCTTGATTCAAGGGAAAGGAAATTAGTCACCTCTTCTTGATGGAGGGGTAACAAGGTCACGTTGCAGGATTGGAGATACTGTTGCAGCTGCCTTTAGAAGGTGCCTTCTGCCTCAGTGAATAACAGAGCTGTTTGTGGGGATAAGTAGTGTGGGGGGGAGCCCCTTGTAGGTCAAGGAGAGGGTGGTGGTTTTGAACTTGACCAGTTTTGGATATTTGTAGGAATTCCACTTGTGTTGCTGGGTAGCTGGCAGCTTAGAAATATAGGATGAAGTAAGGAATGACCAAGAATGGTGCAGCATCGTCCCTGGGAACCGTTAGAATTTTAAATTCCTAAGCATACGGTAATAGCACTGAACTTTAGTTCCCAGACTGGGTATTCTTAGGGAGAGGTGAGTTCAGTTTTAGGAGAGGAGCCCCTCTATAAGCACACAGGCACCCCCCAGCCCCGACCCTGGGCTCCTGGAGTACACATTTGCCCAGTTTGCATACCGTCTGTGCTCGTGAAGTTAGCAAAGACATGCGACTAATGTCCAGGAGAACTGAATAATTCTGATTCTACAACTTTGGAATTGGAGATGATTCAGACAGAGGCTTTAGTGTCTTATCTTTGTTTTTGTTTTTTGTTGAAAGCCAAACAGTACTGTGAGGAAGATTGTGCAGGCGATGCTAAACCACTTGCAGGACCACTTCTAGGCACCTCTGAAGCACATGCCTGCAAGCAGCTGGCAGGCTAGGCACGCACCTCTCTCTCTCCTTGAGAGCCCACCCCCAAAGATCTGTCTTCTTGACGGGGTTGGGTGGCTCTCTGTGCTTGAAAATATAAAACTGCATTTGTTTAAAAAATCTTTTCCAACTCAGAATTTCATTGATCAAAATTCTGTTCGGGGGCGAAATGATCATTGGTCGACAGTATTTAAGGTGGAATGTTTAATCGTTAAGGCTTAAAGATATCACCACAAGAGCCTCAGAACACAGAGAGGAAGTTCTCTCTTAGAGCATACATTCGGACCAGATGTGGCATCAACAAAACAAGGGCAGCTAGATCACTGGTGAAAGTGATATCTTCAGATAAAAATACAGAATTAAGGGTGTTGATCTTTAGAGCATCCATGAATTTTTATCTGGAATCAAAAAACAGATTAAGCTAGTCCATTAAAATATAGAAATCCTAGGAAATCCAGGAGACATGCTGAGGAGCTCTGTTTTCCACTTAATTTGATGCATTTTGAATTTTTGACCCACACCCCATGTGGAGATTCTACTTTGGCTACTTATTCTCTTTCTCTAATCAGCCATAAACTTCCTTCCACTACAGCAGCCTTAAGAACATCACAGGAACTGGTGGCTTGTAAACTAAAGGCTGTGTGGGGTGTTCCTGGCTGAGTGATTTGTAATGACAGAGCAGGTGTTGAGACTGCGTTGTCTCACTTTATAGAACTTGCTTTGAGCAATGTCATTTATGACTGAACCTCAAGTGAGAAGCTCTTTTGCTCATGGACACCCAACTCAGCTATTGCTTTCCTGGTGCCACTTTGGAACCTGAGTCTCTAAAGTAGGTGTTTAATGATAGAAGTCACCTTAGGAGGACACTAACTAGGGTTTTTAAAAATATATATATAAATTTATTTATTATTTTTGGCTGCGTTGGGTCTTCGTTGCTACGCATGGGCTTTCTCTAGTTGTGGCGAGTGGGGGCTACTCTTCGTTGCAGTGCGCTGGCTTCTCATTGCGGTGGCTTCTCGTTGCGGAGCACGGGCTCTAGGCACGCGGGCTTCAGTAGTTGTGGCACGTGGGCTCAGTAGTTGTGGCTCGCGGGCTCTAGAGCGCAGGCTCAGTAGCTGTGGCACACGGGCTTAGTTGCTCCACGTCATGTGGGATCTTCCCGGACCAGGGATTGAACCCGCGTCCCCTGCATTGGCAGGCGGATTCTTAACCACTGTGCCACCAGGGAAGTCCCTAACTCTAGGGGGTTTTAATCCTGCCAATGCATTAGAATCACATGGGGAGCTTTTAAAACTCCATAGGTGCCTGGACCCAGCCCCTGGAGGCGCTGATACAGTAGGTCTGGAGTGAGGCAAGGGGAGAATTCCACCAGGTCCATCTAATCCACTAGTGCACCTGCTCTTCAAGCAAGGTCTACCAGTTGGCCTCACGAGGGTTCTGATTAAATGTAGAACCTTGGGCTCTTCCCAGATCAGCCAATCAGAATCTATTAACAAAGACCCCAGGTGATTAGTAGGCACATTCAAGTTTGGAAAGCACCATGAGAATAAAGATTCTCAATGAGGAGAGGGGCATTTATTTTAAAATCTAAAGTCCTACCTTGCTCATACCCTGCAGTGTACTGCTTCAGTGACAAGGTGTGCTGTAAGGAGGGTTTGTCACCCTCAGATGGATGTGATGGAGGCAGGAGAAAGGCTGGGAAATGCTGCTCTTGAACAGTGGATAGCAGCCTTGCCTGCAGGTTAGGGTCACCTGAGACCTTTGCTGGGTTCACCCCAGTCTAATGCAAAAATCCCTGGGGGTGGAGCCCTGAGCATCCGGATAAAAGCCCGGATTCCAGTAGAATCAAGGGCAACTCATCCCATTTCAAGGTACATAGGAATTCATTGGGGATCTTGTGAAAATGCCCTTCTGGTGCCAGGTCTGGAGCATGGCCTGAAATTGTGCATTTCTAACTGGATGTCAGGTGATACACCTGGTCCACACCTTGAGTAGCAAGTGTGAACAAGGTGAAGTTGTGTGTTTTTTCTTTTCTTTCCACAAGCAAACAGCAGCATTTGGCCTTTTGCTTTGCCTTTAGTCTATCAGTTTTTGAGTTTCTTTTTTTCTTTTACTTGGTGGTGGGAATGGGGAGCAACAGAGCTGAATGCTACAAACACCACACAATCAAGCAGATAAACTCGATAAAATCTTGACTCTAGCCTCTTACCTGCCCATACTTCGTGCCTTTCCCATTTTCTCAAAAGCTTTTCAAACTGTCACCACTCTCCGGAGGGTGCTTCGTAAGTCAAGAAACTCAAAGCTGTTCAAACCCTCGCTTATCCTTCTCTGCCCCTCACCTTGAAGCCATCCCACCTGCTCTACGCACCCCTACCGTCAGCCATCCCCTCTTCCTGTTTCCTAACGCCCTCTCTCCTGGCCCCTTCAGTCTCCCCCTCCTAAAAAACACCTCCTGATGAGCCCAACTCCCCTTTAGTTTCTCATCCAGGAGAAATGTATTTCAATCAGGTCACCAGTGTGGTTTTGTGATCACCAAATCATTGGGCATCTATGCCCTTTCTTACCGGGCAGCCCGCTACTTGCCCCTCCTGTTCTGCCTCCATACTCCCTACCTGTGTAATCCATTCACTCTCATGATTTCAACTAACGTCTGAGTGTTGAGGACCTTCAAATCTGTGTCTTTGACCTGAACCTCAGCCTGGAGTTCCAGCTTGGTTTCTACAGCTCCTGGATGGACGTTTCCACCCTTGTGTCCTATGGGGGTCTTCAGTTCACCAGATCTGAAAATGCATTGTCCCCCCAACTAGATGGATACCTCTTAAGTTCTCTAGCTCATCTGTGGCACCTCTGTTCATCCAGTCACCCAAAGTAGGATCCTGGGGTCACTTTTTTCTCATTTTTATTTTTATTTTATTTTTTTAATTTATATATATTTTTATTGAAGTATATAGTTGATTTACAATGTTTCAGCCATACAGCAAAGTGATTCCGATATATATGTATACATATTATTTTTCAGATTCTTTTCCATTATAAGTTATTATAATACAAGTTATTGAATATGGTTCCCTGTGCTATACTGTTGGTCCTTGTTGGTTATCTATTTTATATATAGTAGTGTGTATCTGCTAATCCCAAATTCCCAATTTATCCCTCCCTCACATTTCCCCTTTGGTAACCACAGGTTTGTCTCTATGAGTCTACTTCTGTCTAGTAAATAAGTTCATTTGTATCATTATTTTAGATTCCACATTGAAGTGATATCATATGCTGTTTGTCTTTCTCCTGATTTCATTTTTATTCCCCATTCTTTCTTGCCCACATTCAGTCAGCTGTCCTATAGCTCTTGAATCTGTCTTCTCCCCATTTCTGTCCCCTTAGCCCTGGGTCAGGCTCTCATCAGCTCTCCCTTCCATGACTGAAGTTGTCTTCTGCCTTTAGACTTCTTCCCTTCAAATGTATCCTGTGCACTGCTCCTACTGTGACCCGGGCAAACCACGGTCTGGCCGTGCCACTCCCATCCTGAAGCCCCCGGTGGATGTCCCCTGCCCTCTGCTTGCCGTACCAGGCCCCCTCAATCCACTGGCTCTCAGCTCATCTCCTGTCCTTCCTGTGGTCCCCTTACACCCAGCTCTTCACATATGAACCCAGGCCCGGCTGTTTTCTGCCTTTGTGCTTTGGCCACTGCAGTTGTATTTATGCCTGGAATGCCCTTCACCCCTCTCCTCTCCCTGTACAGGCATGATCTGGGGGTAGCTTTTAAGAGTCCACTCAAGAGGTACCTCTTCCAGAAAGGTACCCCTTGACGCCACCATAGCCTGGCCGGATTCACTGCTGCTGCTTACAATTCCTGTCCTGCCAAGGGCTTAGCTCTTTCCTTACACTTTCTTCCACATTATACATTGTCTTCACTCCTGTATGTGTTTAGGTATCTCTCCCGCCTACCATGGAGAGACAGTGGGCTCCTCAAGGTAGGGATTGTGTCTGATGGAGAGACGCTTTCCATTGAAATGAGCTCTAGTTCTACCTTATTTTGCTTTTTGTTTTTTTTTAAATTGAAGTATAGTTGATTTACAGTATTGTGTTAATTTCTGCTGTACAGCAGTGACTCAGTTACACATACATACGTGTGTGTGTGTATATATATATATATGTATATATATATATTCTTTTTCGTATTCTTTTCCATTATGGTTTATCTCAGGATACTGAATATAGTTTCCTGTGCTATACAGTAGGACCCTGTTGTTTATCCCTTCTATATGTAATAGTTTGCATCTGCTAACCCCTAGTTCTACCTTATTTTAAATTAGTGGTTCTCAAACTTGAGTGTGCGTGCGAATCACCGGGGGAGGCTTGAGAAGACACTTTGTCGGGCCCATGCCTGGAAGTTCTGATATGACAGTTCTGCGGTAGTGCCTGAGAACTGGCATTTTTAACAAGTTCTCAGGTGATGCTGCTGCCACTGGTCTGGAACCCTCACTCCGTGAACCACTGCTACAAGACACGTCATGGTTACAGCTGACCTGTGTTTTCTCCATCTATATGTTCTAGAGACTATGGGTGTACATAGAGGTAGAGCCTAATCTAGGAAGACCAGAATCCCAAGACACCAGGGGGAGGAACTTCGTTTACTTTCCCAGGCAGGGTTGATCTCATGATTTGTTAAATCTCACCTTCTGTTCTACCCCTTGTGGCCTGTTGATGGTTCTGGACCCAGTTTAGAATGGAAGGACCCAGCGCATATATAGCTCAGTGACCGATATGCGTTCGTGACCTGAGAGAGGTAGAGCCCCTCCTGGCAGCAGGGCTGGGTGTGGACAGGGCACACTTTTCGCAATACCGTCTGCTTCCCCCTCCAACTTGACTCCCTCCAGGTCATGTCCAACCAGAGCCCCCAGGAGAACTTGGCCTGGCTCGCTGTTGGGTCATTGTTCCTCTCATTCGCCTGTTCTGAGTTCTGGCTGTTGTCAGCATCCTGGGCTAGTTCCCTTCTGTCGCTACTTTTGTTTGTTTTGCGGTGCGCGGGCCTCTCACTGCTGCGGCCTCTCCCGCGGCGGAGCACAGGCTCCGGACGCGCAGGCTCAGCGGCCGTGGCTCACGGGCCCAGCCGCTCCGCGGCATGTGGGATCCTCCCGGACCGGGGCACGAGCCCACGTCCCCTGCATTGGCGGGCGGATTCTTAACCACTGTGCCACCAGGGAGGTCCCAATGTTTGTTTGTTTGTTTGTTTTGCGGTACGCGGGCCTCTCACTGTTGCAGCCTCTCCCGTTGCGGAGCACAGGCTCCGGATGCGCAGGCCCAGCAGCCATGGCTCACGGGCCCAGCCGCTCCGCGGCATGCGGGATCTTCCCGGACCGGGGCACGAACCCGTGTCCCCTGCATCGGCAGGCGGACTCTCAACCACTGCGCCACCAGGGAAGCCCTGTCACTACTTTTAATCTTGCCTCTTTTTTGATCTACTTTTCCTGTATTTTGAAATACTGAAAAGTGCATAGAAAACAAATACATAGTTTAACAGATCATTATTAAGTGAGCACATGTGTAAGTACCACCCAGGTCCAGCACAGGAACATTGCTGGGGCCCCTGAAGCCCCACCCGAGTCTGTCCTACCCACCCCTTCCTGCTCCCTCCTCAGAGGTAACCTCCATCCTCATTTTTATAGTAATAACTCCCTCGATTTCCTTTATGGTTTTACAACCTACATATATATCCCTAAACACTGCAGTTTAGTTTTACATGTTTTCAAACTTTGTGTATAAATGGAATCAGACACTTGGAATGATTTGGAATGGAATACAGTATGTATTTGTATGTGTGTGTGTGTGTGTGTGTGTGTGTGTGGCTTTATTCTGAGATATTTTTAATATTTACTCATTGTTGAATGTAGATGTGGTTTTTACCCGTGACTGCATAGGTTTCCATCTTTTCCTGTCTTCTCTTCTCTTGATTTATTCCCACCCACCATCCCGCTGCCTTTAGAATAATATTTTTTTAAAGTATTAAACATAATGGCATAATGACCATAAGAAAGTCAAGCAACTTACGTATTTGATTTATATGTAAACCTATAAAGGAAGGAATTGAACTGCAAACATATTTTTTTCCAGAGGTAGTACATGCACATAGAGCTGATGATAAAAGGGTACAGAATGAAAACGAAGTCTCCCTCCCTGCCTCTTCTGTGTCTCAGCCGTGCAGTTTCCTTTCCCAGAAAGAAGCTGCTGTTACCAATTCCTCGTCTGTCCTTCCGGAGATAAACACACACTCCTTGCGCAAAGAACACTTACAAACATGAGCCCTTATATACCCACGGATACACATACACGTGATCACATGTGTGCAAGTGCGTGTGCATGCATGCGTTCCTGTTGTGCATTCGTCCTGTATGTCACATCGCTTAAAGCATGGTAGATACTCCCTGCTTTTATCACTTGGTGTAATTTGAAGATACTCCCTATCAGTACACATCAAGGTACCTCATTCTTTTTTGCAGACCACAGAGGCTGTCACTGTGTGGGTGTTTAGCCAGCTGCTCTTGGTGGTATTTAGCTTGTTTCTAATCTTTCTGATAAACAGGGATGCATTGAATAGCCCTGAGATATGTTGTTTCTTTATCCAAGAGTATATATACACTCACTCAGCGCGTGTGTCTGTGTTAAAGTTTGACAGATACGGCCAAATTGCTCTCCTCAGAGACCACCTAAGAGCCTGTTTACTTTGCCATTATAGGATAAAAATGGGCACGTAACTGAAGAATTGTACTTCTTTTTTGATGAACTTGAGTATCTTTTCATGTATTTAAGAGCCATTGAATTTCCCTGTGTATGAATGGTCTATTTGTCCTTTACCCATTTCTCTCTTGGGTTGTTTGTTTTTTTCTTTTCTGACACTAAACTTTTGATTGTTTCACTCTGCTAGTTTGCTGCAGCTTGTACCAACCAATGCAACTTTTTGGTTGCAGAGTTGTCTATAAATCAAGAGTTCAGAATCAGCTGTGAGAGGATGAGAGGCCAGGCGAAGCTGACTTGCTTTGCTGGATGGTGATGATCAAAGGACTTGGTGACCCTGGGAGCACCCAACATCATGTAGCCATATTTGCATACATTAAATACATGTTTACCAGATGATTTTTGAGCCACAGCTGGCTGATGGTAAATGCAACATGCATTGATGATTTTGTCAGGCACAACCTTTGTTAGCTTATTTCTCTCTAGCTTTTAACCAAAGGGTCATATGGTGAAGGTGAATTTTTTGCTGGTCAGTGTATTACTTCTTCTCTTTCCTTGGTCAATATTTCCATTCTAGAAAATGGGTCAAGGTTCCTACTTTTTCTATAAATTAGCCTTGTGGTCCAAGTGTCCGGTAAGGTTCTCTGTTTTAATTGGGTGCCTAGTAAATGTTTGATCAAAACCACAAATTTCCAAGCGTCATTTTGCTACCTTTCCTAAAGGCATGTGCTTTAGCGCAGCATTTCTCAAACCATATTAATAGGTGTTCTGTGATGGTTAAAAATGTGCCTGTGGCCACATTAATTTTGAAAAGATTGAATTAAATAAAATTAAATGTTTCTTTACTACAGGACTTCTCAGAGCCTTTAATACACCAGTGGGTCTATTGAATATCCAAGGGAGGGATGTAGGATGCTGTGTTTTGCAAATGTATTTGACCACAGAGCACGTTTCACTTACTTTAGGGTCTCTGATTGAAATATTCCTCAAGCAATTAGCGTGAAACTCAGGAAAGTATCAGGAAAAGGAACCAATTTCTTTGCCTGCTGATTTGTCTGGATTAGGCCAAACAAGGAACCTTGTTAGAAATAGGGTTATTGATTACTTGACTGCAATCAGGTTTCTGAAATTAACTACAAATGCTTCTGTGGTTAAGCTCAGTATATTGTAGACGAAGACGCTAGTTACTTTCTCCAAGCTCCCCAACAAGTTATTCAAACTGTAACATTAAGAGACCAAGGTCATTTCTAGCAGTCCCTTCACTGCCCCTGCTTGAGGTCAGATACTACCCTCTATCTGAGGCATCCAGTTCAAACTGGGCTGGGGAATGAGGGGGTTGTGCTGAGACAGAGGAACCACTGGCTGGAGGACTTAATTATGAAGCAAATTTAAAGAGCCACAAGGGGGACGAAGAATCCAACTCATTAACAGGGCAGCTTATTCTTTCCTCTTGAGTATTTCTGAGATTGATTTTTATCCCTTCTCATTGGTCTTTTCTCCCTTCTCGAGGAATCTTGTCTGTTTTTCTTCTCAACCTTCCTGAAGTTTTGAACGGCAGTTCTCAGAGGTATTCTAGAACACTCGTGACCAGGGATGTGTTACAAGTCATCTGGGAGCCAAATTAAACCTTTAAAAAATTGCAAGTTACCATAAAATAGAATGGATTCAAGATTACCCTAAAAATATCTTTTTTTAACCTACTTTCATTTCGATCTCCTTTTTCAGTCGAAAAGAAATGTTCTGATTGCACACATTCTACAGCCCTCAGGAGCTGTCGTGTAGTTCCATTTAAATTTTCCCTTTTGATAATATCGCATGTAAGCTAAAAAGATGCTTAGGACATTTCCATTTGTCATGACATAACAGTTATGATTACCCAATGAATGGCAGTCCAAATGATGCAAGAGAAATTTTCAATAATGGTATAGTGGTTTTTAAAAAGTCATAAGGTTAATTATTTGCTTTCTTCAGTAGTCTGCAACTGTTCCTTTTGCAGTATTATA
>NW_021703765.1:16501825-16590282 GCF_005190385.1 Monodon monoceros
CAAAAAAAAAAAAAAAAAAAAGAAATATGTTTTTTTCTAAAGCATATTTAAGTTTTTATAAATGTAGTCATAAGATTGATAATCTTATAATCCTTTACTTGTAAATGTTCTTTGATATAATCCCATCTCCAAAAAGAGTGTCTCACGAGTTGTTGATCCCCCTTCTGTGTCAGTTTGCAGAAGAAGGAGCTCATCAAGACCTGGTTCATGGAGGCCCTGGTGGCCTAGTGGTTAGGATTTGGCACTTTCACTGCAGAGGCCTGGGTTCGACCCCTGGTCCGGCAACCATCCCACGTGCCACACAGTGTGGCCAAAATACAAAAGAAAAATAAAAAAATTTTTAAAAGAGCAATGTGGGGAAAAAAACCCCACCTGGTTCACCCACTCTCGTGTGTGTCACACAAGGGAAGCTCATCTCACGTGCATGTTCAAACACACAGTCAGTGGGGGACCTTATGCCAAAAAGGTGCTTCCTGAACTTTTCTTCCTAAGTTATAATATCCTTGTCTTGAGCTTTCATAGCGGTGACAACTTATGCCTTCCTGTTAGGAGAAGATGCACAGCCTGATATTAGGTAACAGTGGAAAGGTTGACCCTATACTGATAAGTGACCGCCCCCCCAGCAAAGTCTGCTCACTGACAAGGCAGTTCTCATGGTGGTTTGTAGCATAAATCACAAAAGAAAGTCCAGTCAGTAGAGCAAGGTGGATGGAGAGGTTGGCTTGGGGGTCAGACTGCCAGACTTTGAATTCTGATTCTCCCCCTGAATCCTGTCTCTGCCTCCGTTTCCTCAGCTGTAAAACTGACATATTAACTAACTACTTGGCATGATGCCTGGCACCTACTAAGCACTGAACAAATGTTCCCTTTAGAGCCATATATCATGCGACAGTAGAAGTCAAGAGCGGATGGGCAAAGACAGAACAGGTGGGTGGAAATTTCTTCCCTGCAACTGTAGCCTGACTGCCAGGCTACTCATCTCTAGGCTGAAGGTCCCTTTGGCTGAAATTTCCATTAGGAGCTGGACTCCACCATTGAGATGGAAAGGAATCAGGCTAGAGATAAACTATATCTCACTGTTTCTGAACTTTACCTTTCCTGTCCATTCAGAAGGTCGGCAAGCATGTCCTCGAAGGGTCCTCCCAGCCTGTCAGAGGTTTTATGGGGACCTATCGCCTGAGAGTTGTTCCCTTTAGCAACAGAGAAGCCGAGGGCTTTCTAAAGTTCCCTGGAATTTAGAACTGGCATTTGAGTGGTAGATGTGACATTAAGTGCATGGAATGAACTTAGAAAGACAGCAGCGATGCTGGCCATCAGGATAAAGCCGTGCACAACCCCGATCTATGATCACAACTCAAAAGTGTCGAATTCGTCGGCGATACCCTTTTTCTTTGATTTATTCAGTCACTAAGTATGTAGTGGGTTATACATTTTACAGACCAAGTAAATGAGTTTGAATAATTTAGCTGTCACTTTGTAGAGCTCTGGGATTTTTGTTCGGGCCATGTTTAAATGAAGATTTCTCTTTTAGAACTGAATGTTCTATGGACGGTGGGTCAAGTGACAACATGGTCACTGGTTTGCTCAGGCTGCCCTAACAGAGTACCATAAACTGGGCGGCTTGAACAGATATTTTTTGTCTCACAGTTCTGGAGGCTAGAAGTCTGTGATCAAAGTGTTGTGGTGTTGATTCCTTTTGAGGGCTGTGAGGGAAAGATCTGTTCCAGGCCTCTTTCTCCTTGGCTTGTAAGTGGCTGTCTTCTCCCTGTGGCTTCACACTGTCTTCCCTCTATGGGTATCTCTGTCCCAATTTTCTTTTGTCCTAAAGTCATATTGGATTAGGGTCCACTCTAATGACCCCACTTGAACTTAATTGTATCTGCAGTGACTATTTCCAAATAAGGTTGTATTCTGAGGTACAGGATAGGGGTTAGGGCTTCAATGTGTGAATCTAGGAAGGACATAATTCAACCCATAGCAACCTGTGAATTTTCTACTTGATGGACTTTTTTCTCTTTCTTTTTTAAAGATTGTACATGGCAAGTCAAAGCAAATGATCGAAGCTTCCACGAACAACCTCATTTTATGAACACAAAGTTCTTTTGTATTAAGGAGAGCAAATATGCGGTAAGTTGATTTTAACTTCCTAAATTAATTTTAGTAAAAGCCAGTTTTTCCCCAATAGCCATCATGCCTACTGGCTTCATGTGGTACCTGCCTTCCAGGTAACCCCTGGCCTGGGGCTACTGATAATCATCATTAGTTCTCTAGAATGTCATTTTTGAAATTGAAGTATAGTTGATTTACAATGTTGTGTTAATTTCTGAACAGCGAAGTGATTCAGTTATATATATATATATATATATATATATATATATATATGTATGTATATATACACATTCTTTTAAGAGTTCTTTTCCATTGTGGTTTATCACAGGATATTGACTATAGTTCCCTGTGCTACACAGTAGGACCTTGTTGTTTATCCATCCTATAGATAATAGTTTGAATCTGCTAACCCCAAACTCCCACTCCATTCCCCTTGCCAACCACAAGTCTGTTCTCTAGGTCTGTGAGTCTGTTTCACAGACAGGTTCGTTTGTGTCATATTTTAGATTCCTAGAATGTCATTTTTATTTATCGCTTAAAACATCGCTTATCATTTTATTTATTGCTTAAAACAAAACAAAATTGTGTAGATTGAAATTTCCCCTCTGTGTGTACAAAGCTCTTGTAAAAATATTTTATAAAAGAATCTACAGTAATATCACAGAAGCCTTGTTTTTGACAGTAATAAGAATTTGAAAGGAATCTTAGTAACTTATTTCCCCCTCCTCTGCCTGTGATGGACTTAGAGACTTTGAAGATATTTTCACCTCAAAAATGCTTATTGTCATTGAGATATAAAGAACCCCCACTACGTCTGGGCTGAAATGTTTGTCTGTTAGATCCCTAGGACCGCTCTAATGAAGTACTACCACTCGGGTGGTTTAAGTCAACAGAAATTTATTCTCTTACGATTCAAGGGGCCAGGAGTCTAAAATCAAGGTGTCAGCAAGGTTGGTTCCTTCTGGAGCATCTGAGGGAGAATCTGTTCCAAACTTCTCCTGTGGCTTCTGGCTGAGACTTTGTGGTGTTCCTTGGCTTGTAGACGCATCACTCCAATCTCTCTGCCTCTGTGTTCACACGGCCTCCCTGTGTGTTTCTGTGTCTTTGCCCAATTTTTCTCTATTAAGGCCAGCGGTCATTGGATTAGGGCCACCTTAATCCAGCATGACTTCACTGTAACTTGATTACATCTGCAAACACTATATTTCCAAATAAGATGACCATCGCAGGTATCGGGGTGAGGACTTGAGCATATCTTTTGGGGCACACAACTCAGCCACACCCGTCTCTTTTTCTCACACAGCCTCCATCCCTCTTAAGTGAAAGAACGTTCCTTTTCCCCCCATGTTGATGTCTCCTATTTTCTTCCCATCTTTGCCCCATTTTCAAGGAGGCTTCTAAGGGGTCAAGGGACCCAACAGCAGGATCCATTTGGTCACAGCCAGATTTGCCACAGAGACCTCTGAGGTGAAATGTCTGCATCTTGTTACTATCTCTGACATAAGCCTCCAAGGGGTCATTTTGAGGCCCAGTTAGAAGTAAAAGCTTAAAGGAAATCTCAGTATCTTTCTGACGACTTACGTCCCTGGTCCCTGTAGGCCACAGGGCTTAGTGATTTTTGCAGGTGTATATACATTGTGACGCTGTGATAAGTGTGTGGCATTGTTTAGAATGACTTTCTCATTTTTTCCAACAGACTAATGCAATTAAAACATACAAGTATAATGCGTTTACCTTTCTACCAATGAATTTGTTTGAGCAGTTTAAGAGAGCAGCCAATTTCTATTTCCTGGTCCTTCTTATCTTACAGGTAATGCCCTTTGATATCTTAAATCTGTTTTGAATTATGGTGACTTAATAACATTCAGGTTGTTATTGTTTAAGTTGCATATAAAATGTGACTAATCTTGAAAGTTTTCTATATGGACATCTGCGTTCTGCACGTAAGGGAAAGTGCCTTATAGACAACGAGCTCAGCAGTGTTAAATGAACAGGGAATGGGAGCAAATGGAAATGTTATTTTAATTCTGTATTTTAAAAAATTCAATTTCCTACTGATGTCAATGGTAAAACTGGTTTCCCTGAAGTGAGTAAAGTTAAAATCTTCACTTTGTAAAATAATCATACCTTAAAATTAAATCCATTTTTTCATGGTTGGCCTTTATTTTTTTATTTAGATGCCAAATATTGATTTTTATTAGTATTTTGGTCATAATTCTCAAATTATTTTTGTGAACTGGTTTTACACTACTGGAAAGGCCTAATTTTTTCCTGAGGTTTTTTGTTGTTGTTGTTTTTTATCTTAATCGTGGCAAGGAATTCACGTATCTGGAGAGCAAAGTGCTACCTTCCCTTTACTTCCTTCTAGACGGAAAAGGGGAGTTCCGCATATTGACAATAATGTGAGAAATGAGCTTTCTCTCTTCTAACCATCCCCTAATTATCTTTTCTGAAGGTACAGTGATCCAGATTAGGGAACTAGTAATAGCCCTAGACAGCCCTTTCCTTGCACTGTTACTTCACTTAATTCTTGTGCTCGTTAAGTACTGTCATAACCTTCAATTTGCAGAGAAGAACTGAAGGCTGGTGAGGTAGAGGAACTTGCTTCAAGTCCTATCACCCTACGTGGCGAGGCTGGGTAGGACTTGGATCCAGGAGTTTGACTCCAAAGCTTGTCATTTTAACCACTACATGATATGGCCTGACGATCAATAGGATGGTTGCAAGAGGTCTTTACTTGCTTCCCAATCTTTTATTCCAACTTGATGGCCATCTTGATGGATGCGAGGCTTCCTGCAAGGCCACCCTCTTTCTTGGCTAGACCGATAGCAAGGACCATGAAGGAAGCACTTTCTTCTAATGGTCCCATAGATGCCCCACCCAATCCAGAGCCAGCCACCATCTACTGCCATTTTTGCCTCCATCATGGGACCCTCAGAGACCACTGCTGAACAACCAGCAGCGTAGAGCCTGCTGTATGCACTCCCTAAAAGTCAAAGGACTACGTCTCCCTGGGACCCTACAGTGCCTGCCCGTAGTTAATTACGACTTTCACAAAAGGTTTGGAGCATTTCTCTCTTAGATATCATGTTACAAAGCTTCCTTGGTGTCCAGTGAAAGCCATAATGAGACCAGGAGCCACTGTCCTCTGGGCTGTGTCCCAGGAGACCAGAAGTGAGAGAGAGACAGAGAGAGAGAGAGAGAGAGAGGCACGAGAAAGGTTAGCTGGATGCTTCAGCACCTTTTCATGCCTGCTTGGCAGGATGCAGACCTGGATGATAATGGAGATTAGCCTTAGAATCAACAAGCCTAGAGTTAGCAGTCGCCTGTAGGTTAGCTGTGCCTTCCTGGGCACACACGTACGCCTTCTTTTTTATCTCTTTCAGGCAATCCCTCAAATCACGACCCTGGCGTGGTACACCACCCTGGTGCCCTTGCTTGTGGTGCTGGGCATCACGGCCATCAAAGACCTCGTGGACGATGTGGTAAGGATTTTTTGTGCAGCTTCCTCCTCACTGCTGCAAGCATATTTTCAAGTGGCATTAATACTTGACATTTTGAGATTATTAAAATAACCTTTCCCATCCCTCCTCTCAAGGCTCGCCATAAAATGGACAACGAAATCAACAATAGGACATGTGAAGTCATTAAGGATGGCAGGTACCATGCTCTTCTCAATGTGTGACTTCCTTCCAAGGATGTGATGTACAAATACATCTAGAAACATCCTTAGAGATAACTATTTGAACTTGGAAGTCTATCAGTGCATGAATCTTTTCCTTATAAAGGCCTCTCTTCACTTCCTAAGACAAAGCTATACCCAAGTTGGGGTCCAGGCGGTTGCCCGATGGGGCTCTGTGTCCTTGGCACTCCTGTGTTTACACAACCCCATCATCCTGGAGTGTGCCGCTTCATCTCTGCTCTTTCCAAACTTATGCTGCTCAGGACTTTGCCTAGATGTCCTGACACCCTTCCTGACTCCCCAGCTACAGTGATTTCTTCCTTCACTGTGTGTGGTTTTTTTTTTTTAATAAATTTATTGATTTAGATATTTATTTATTTCGTTGCCGCGTGCAGGCTTTCTCTAGTTGAGGTGAGCGGGGGTTACTCTTCGTTGCGGTGCGCAGGCTTCTCATTGCGTTGGCTTGTCTTTGTTGCAGAGCACGGGCTCTAGGTGCACGGGCTTCAGTAGTTGTGGCACATGGGCTCCATAGTTGTGGCTCGCAGGCTGTAGAGCGCAGGCTCAGTAGTTGTGGCACACGGGCTTAGTTGCTCCGCAGCATGTGGGATCTTCCCGGACCAGGGCTCGAACCTGTGTCCCCTGCATTGGCAGGCGGATTCTTAACCACTGCGCCACCGGGGAAGTCCCTCACTGTGTTTTCAGAGCGTTTTGTTTTCATCTTTCTTATTATGATCTGAATTTCATTAGAATTATTTGTGTGGAAGTCTCATCTCTCTGGAGCTCTAAGTTTCTTGGGGAGACTGCACCTGGTGGTATTTGTTTTTGTGTCCGCCTGAGCATCCAGCGCACAGAACGTGCTCATCAATGTTTGCTAAAGTAATGTAGTCAGCGGTGGCCAACGTGCCAACTCAGGGACCAGTGGTGAGTCGTTTTTTGAGCAAGAGCTTCCAGGCAGAACTACAGATTCAAGTGCTAAAAATAGTGACTAAGGCCCAATTCAAAGACGTTTCATATGTCAACACTGAGGAAAACAACCCGAGTTATAGCCACACTTCAATGGTGTCTACTTTGAATATAGACTATTTCAATCTATAAATATGTTTAGATGCTTTTTTTCCCTTCCAGATAAATAGATTCTGTTCCAAAGGTTACCTTTCAAGTCACTTAGAATCACTGTCGTGGATGGTGGTGAGATTCATAGCCAGAGCCCTGTGTAGCCCACAGCCCGGCTGACTACACTGGTAAAGAGTAGCTCTGAGTAGCCTTGAACTGGGGTTAGGACTGCATATAGGCATGACTGTGGCCCCGACAGCCATGTATGGGGACTTGGGCATCCGTGGGGCAAAGTGACAGGGGTCTCCCAAGGGGAAACCGGACATCACAGTGGAAGAGTCAAACGGAATTGCTTCTAATACCCCTGAAAAGCCATGGCAAGAAGGTGCTTAACTTATTCATTTATAATTGAGACCCACACGCAAATTGCTAATTGACCATTTCAGAAATATTAAAATGTAAACTAACTACCATTCCTCTTAGTGAAAGATAAGCCAGGTTAAGAAAAATCTTGAGATTAAAAATTGTGTATTAAATTCTTGTAAAATTGGGGAAACTGGGGTATAAGCGTATATTTTAAATGTACTTTAAATCTCCAGGTCTCTTTTATCCATAAATTAATGGGAGGACCAACATAGTAATTGGATTTCTGTCTCCAAAACAATTAAGGATATTAGTTGTGGTAGGTTCATAATATCTGTTAGGGATATCTTTTCTATAATGAAAACCTTTAAAACAGACAACAGGCAGACCTTACTTTATTGCATTTTGCATTATTGTGCTTCACAAATACTGCATTTTTTTAACAAATTGAAGGTTTGTGGCAACCCTGCGTCAAGCAAGCTGCCGTATTTCCAACAGCATTTGCTCATTTCGTGTCTCTGTCACATTTTGGTAATTCTTGAAATATTTCAAACTTAATCATTATTATTTTTTTGTTATGGTGATCTATGATCAGTGATCTTTGATGTTGCTTTTGCAAAAAGATTGCAACTCACTGAAGGCTCAGATGACAGAGTTTTTTAGCAATAGAGTATTTTTAGAGAATGTATGTACATTTTTTTTTAGATCTAATGCTATTGCACACTTAATAGACTACAGTATAGTGTAAACATAACATTTATATGCACTGGAAACCAAAAATTTCATATGACTCGCTTTATTGCAATATTTGCTTTGTTGTGGTGGCCTGGAACTGAACCTGCAGTATCTCCGAGGTCTGCCTGTACTATATTTTAAAACTTTTAAAAAATGTTGACTTGTTAAACATTTAAATGGGTGTTTCCAGTAGAATTTAATACTGAAGGAAGCAATCTTTTTATTTTATCAATATCCTTAGGAGATTCATTAGGAAAGTGGTACACACTCATCAAAAAGATAACTTTAAACAGTATAGAGGAGGCCAGCACTAAAGCTCCATGATGATTCCAGGTGGCCCATGTGGGAGCCATAGTGCATCCCCGTCCTGGGACCAGCAGGTGATGGATAACTGAGAGGAAAGGAAGGAGAAGGGCTGGGAGCACAGGACATGAGCAAAAACAGAGGGGTGGCATGTGTCTCCTTCACACACATTTAAGGAGCCCCCATTGACCCTCAGTTATACAACATAGAATGGAAAGGACACATCAAAGTCAGCACCGCCACTGTTCCTTCCTTCAGAGGCGATGACGATCCTGTGACCCCTCAATCATCAATGGCTGGACTTTTGGCACACCTTTTCCCTGTGATGTATATGTTTTCCCAGAATCTTTGGCTTCCAGACAGAATAATTCCAAATCCCTTGCCAGTAACTTTAAAAAGCCACTAAGCTATCATTTGTTTTTTTTTAATATTTAGGTTCAAAATTGCCAAGTGGAAAGAGATTCAAGTCGGAGATGTCATTCGTCTGAAAAAAAATGATTTCATCCCAGTAAGTGGAGAAGCTCTGCTGTCTCATTCCTTGCCCTCACATCTGACCTGGTGCTCAGTTTTGCCTGGGGGGTCGGGGTCTCTCTGTGTTATTGGTGTGTTTTGTTTCAAACAGGCTGACATCCTGCTGCTGTCCAGCTCTGAACCTAACAGCCTCTGCTACGTGGAAACAGCTGAACTGGATGGGTAAGTGGGTCTTAGCTGGGCCCGTTGGAAAGCTAACCTTTGGAAGGCTAACCTTTGTTACATTGAAAGCTGTGCACTTGGATGAGAAGCCCTGAGGTCTGGCCTTACCTCTACCCCCTGCTGGCTGCCCAGCAACCTCTGTAGGAGACCAGCCTCTCTTTGTCTTTGCCTTGTTAGTGCCTAGAAGGAGCAACAGTAAGACAACAGTGGTCTGACTCCCTAGTATACCAACCTATTCCATCGCCATATCTGAAAGCCCATTTTCAGGGAAAGTAGACGGTTTGATGACACAATGTACGTCTGAGCCCTTTGTAAGCTGCTGATCAGGGTTCAGACACAGATGAATGACTATTAGTATCTGTTTTGGATAAAAAGAATAGATTTTTAAAGTCTTTGCCAGTGGACTATTCTCCCCCTTTGTAGGTTTTGGTTATTATGCTACCACTTGAAAAGATAAACTTCCATTTTCGACCATCTTGACCAGTTTTTAGTATATTTATGGAGTGCCGACTAGGTTGCATTAGTTTTGCGTAGTAGCTCATTTAATTTTTTCAACAACCCTCTGAGGCAATATTATTATTACCTCGAAGTTACCCATGAGGAAACTGAGGCACTGGAGGGGAGGCCGCCTGCCCAAGGTCACACAGTGGGTGGCAGAGTTGGAGTGCTACTCCCCTGTGCTCGCTCCCAAGGCCGGTGCCTGTGCGTTCCATTCTGGCATAAACCCCTTTCCCCACACCCTAGATGTGCGTAAGCTTCGTTATGGAGAGCTGAGATCATCTGAGTAAAAACGAGGGCTTTCTTTGCTCTATAAGTCAGTCTGTTCAACCTTAACTGTACAACAGCTCTTATTCCCGTGAGTGAGAGATTCTAAAGTTTTACAAAGATATAAAATGCTAGCATGCTCTGTCAGAGCAAACAGAATGGAAGGTTGAGAACCACTGGTCCACTTCTTAGTGCATGGAAATCCCCAGTCAGTATTTGTGGAACTAGAAAAAAGTCATTCATCGTAGTAAGAAAGGCTTGCTTTCCAGAGCATGTGTGCGCAGCCTGGCCCTGCGTGTCCTCTTGCATGTGCCTAGTCTTCCACTGCGGTGGGGACATGCCAAGTATTGGGGGTAAGGTGACCATGTCCTTTTTTAGATAGAATTAATCTTTCAAAGACATAGGATCCAGTTTTCACTCTAGAAAATAGAGTCTTGATAGAGTCTTGACCCTTTCAAACACAAATATGTTTTGTAGAATTATCTTAGTGTGATTAAATGTTAGAAGCTAAGTTTTGAAACAGCAGTTTGATAGTTCAGGTTGGTGGTAAGAATTAAGTTAGTAAGAAGTGGGAAAGGAAGCTTCTGGGTACCTCTGTCCTACCCAGATTGCCTCACTGTAACAAACAGCAAAGGGGGCCAGCATTTCCTGGGTGAGGGATTTTTATCTAGTTCAGGGGATAACTTCATCCAAACCTGAAGTTCCAAAGTGAACAGAGAGTTTGAAAATAGAAAAAAACGCATTATTTACCTTTCACTTCCAGGTATGCCTGATGTTACTTTGTACAATTTTCTTTAACTTCCTTTTCGAACTCTGAAATTTGTTCATTTAATTGTTTTTTCTCTTCCTTTAGAGAAACCAATTTAAAGTTCAAAATGGCACTTGAAATCACACACCAGTATCTCCAGAAAGAAACTTCACTGGCAACATTTGATGGTTTGTGCAAACACGTCTTCCTTTGTTTCAAATTTTCATTGCTTGATTCAGTCCGTATTAATTAAAACCAGAAAATCTTTCATATGTGAGTACTTATGTAGATCATATCTCCTTTAAAAGGTTTTATTGAATGTGAGGAACCGAATAACCGACTAGATAAGTTTACAGGAACACTGTTTTGGAGAAATACAAGTTTTCCTTTGGATGCTGATAAAATTTTGTTACGCGGCTGTGTGATCAGGAACACTGATTTCTGCCATGGATTGGTCATTTTTGCAGGTACTTTCTGAGTCTTTTGGGAAATTGATCTGTAGGCTCATTAAAAATGTAAAGGAGGAAATTGATTTTATGTCCTTTCTCTGTTGAAACCAAAGAAAGAGTCATTTTACTGACATGCCAGTGAATTGATTTTCCCAATTGTTGATCATATTGAATTTTCCATTTTTAGGTGCTGACACTAAAATAATGAAGAATAGTGGGAAAACCAGATTTAAAAGAACTAAAATTGATTACTTGATGAACTACATGGTGTATACGGTATTTATTTTCTGTTTTGGTAGATTGCTGTCTTTTGGTCTAGATTTGTTGGCGCAGAGAAGTCTTATTTCTATAGGCCAAGTAGAAAAGTTCACAAGGTGCACCAGAGTTGGGAGCGGGTGGGTGGGAGAGGAGGTTCCCTCACCTTTTCTCAGAAATGCTACATTTCTAATTGGAGAATCTCCCTGGGAATGTAAATTTCAGTTGTTGGGTATCCTGAGTTGATGAGTGAAGTGATCAGTTGGGAAACCAGGGAGCCTTAGATAAGTTAGTGGGACTGAACTCCTAAAGTCAATGTAGGGTTGATTTTACTGCTGTTAGTTTCCCATAGGGATAGTTCTCTTAAAAGCTAACCTTTTTTTTTTTGCCCCCCAACATGTACTGTATGAGTCCAAATATAAGGCAAATTTAGGTATAAGTTCTCTCAAGGGTCCCCAAGACCACCCCCAGTTTTGATGATTCACTAGGAGGATTTATAGAATTCAGTGTATAGTTGTCCTTATAGTTAGAATTTATTATGATAATTCTTGCTTATTACAAAGCAAGATCAGCAAAGGGAGAAGGCTCATGGGGCAAAGTTCAGAGAAAACCAGGCGCAAGCTTCCAAGAGTCCTCTCCCAGTGGGGTCATACACACCCAGTGGGGTCATACACACCAGACACACTTAATCCTCCCCAGTGACAATTTGTGTCAGCCCATGTGAAATGTTGGTTATACCAGAGAAGCTCATTAGAGACTCAGTGCCTGGGTTTTATTGGGGTCTGGTCGTGTAGGCACTTATCTGCCTGGCATGTACCAAAATTTCAGACTCCCTAAAGGAATGTGGGTATTCAGCATAAAACATATTGTTTTACACAAATAGTTAGGCACAGTGAGCAATTCTTGTCAGAGAATAAGAAATAAGGAATCAGGAAACCCTTCCAAAATCTAAGTTCCCAGAAGCCAGCCAACAGTCAACCTTGCAAACAGGCCTTCTAAGGATAGCAGTCTCAGGACTGCTATGTTAACTGTTCTGCATGTAGGGTGGCCCTAAATATCAGGCAGTCCTCCAGTTTGCCAATGAGAAGTTTTTTCAGGTATTTAGTTTAGTTTGGTATGTTCACAGGGGAGGTGAATTCCAGGTCCTTCTAGTCCACCATTTTGATCAATCTGATCTAGTTTAATTTGAATACGTAAACTTTTAGAGACTTATAATACTTACAGGACTTCAATTGCATATACATATTCAGAATTACATAAAAGTAATATATTAATTTAAGGACAATTCGTTTTTCCCTGCTCTCACATTTCATGAAAACTTCATTTGAACTTTTCTGATGCATCTTCCATGTCATTGTCTTGGTTACGGCGTGAGCCTTCACAAGAGGCTCATCATCTCTTCACAAGGTGCTCATCATCTCTCCTCTGTGCCAAGTTCTTTTGAAATATAGCACTTTCGGAATCTGTGTCCAGAAAATTAAATTTGCCCCTGGAAATTTTATTCTTACCCACAAATAACCAACTAGCACTAGGGCTGTTGACTTTTTTATTCATCCCTTAAGTATATGCTCAATTTCCACAACAGAATACTTACTATATGACTTCTTAAAGGATCGTAAACGTTAAGTGATCATTAAACCTTCAGGAATAATTACCCAAATCTGGGTAAAATTTTCTTGCCTTCTTCTTTAAAAAAAATCATTTCCTTCCAACATTTTCCAAACGTATCCCAATTTAGCATTCTTTGAAATTGTTTCAGGCTAAGGTAAGGTGTCTTTCCCAAACAGCATGCTATTGTTCAAAGGAAAAGTAATTGAGAGGATGTCCAATAATATGAGAATATTTAAAGATTTGAATGTAAGATACCACCTTCTCTTCTGAAAGATAATTTTGGGAACAAAACTTCACCTTCTATGTGGTATGTAGGATAAATCAATCAACCATGGAAATAAATAGACTTTCAAAGCATTCTTATGATACTGTTTCTATTTTAAGTGTGTTGTTTTTACAGACTAAATTATCATACATAAGGAAAGTATTGATAAGATAAACTAGCATCTATAAAATGCGTGGGGTCGACAGTGCATCTTTAGAATAAACTTAACTGTTGAATGTCTTTTAGATCTTTGTTGTTCTTATCTTGCTTTCTGCGGGTCTTGCCATCGGCCATGCTTACTGGGAAGCTCAAGTTGGCAATTATTCTTGGTACCTCTATGATGGAGAAGACACTACACCCTCCTACCGTGGATTCCTAAATTTCTGGGGCTACATCATTGTTCTGAATACCCTGGTGCCCATCTCTCTCTACGTCAGGTAAGGCTGTCTTCTCTTTGGCCTTTTGCTTTAATGGAAGAACACAGTACATCTTCCCAACTTAACACCTTCAGCTCTAGCAATTCTTGTTTCAAAGGTTATAAGGAGCAAGTAAGAAAATAGCTTTCATTTCAGATTTGAGGGTGATACGGGGAAAGGAAATTAACGTTGGTGTGTCTGCTCTGTGCCAGACACAGCATCCTTTATCTCGACCTCTTGACAGATACGGCTACCAGATTCAGAGATCAAACTCTACTCCTTAGTCACTTGCTTGGCAAGATTCCTTCTTGGTGGGCTCCAAAGCCCAAGCATCAGAAAGAGCTGTGTGAAGATTTACAACGTCGTGGAATAACTTGGTTGTTTTCCTTTTCAGGAGCCTTCCTAACCTCTTTTCTGTGTCTTCCTTATTACCACCTGCTATACCTATTGCTTGGAAAACTCACTGGGTTTCCTGAATGCTGCCTTCTAATGGGAATACCACTCTCCCTGCCCACCGTCAACCTCTCAAAATGTTCTGTGTTTCTCATCTCAACCTCAACCGCGATAAGAGTCAGGATCGTATCTTGTTTTGTGATATTTTTGTGATATTTCGGACTTTTTTTACTTTTTCGTTTTTTAATATCAAAGTTCACTATCCCTGGTCAATTGAACTTCAGACCGTTGGGAGAGAAATGGTGCCTTGGGATATTCCCAGCATTCAGAGCTTCTCTTAGTTCCGAGAAGTAATAGCCCAGAGGCATATAGGGCCACATGCACACCTGTAATTAGAAGCATTTATTTTATTTTAATTTTATTACATGTGCATTTGTTTTATTTTTAATTTTATTACAGGTAGTTACTATTGTTCTTTTAACATGAAGTAAAGCCCTGGGGAGCCATGTGTTTGCAGTTATTTAAAAAAAACAAAAAACTGAGATGAGTTTTACCTTTGTTAGGGGAACTATTATACAGATGATTTTGTCTCTATCTATAAACGTATGTTATGAAATAAACCGTATATGTAGTTTTAGGTTTAAAAAGCCACATCATGTGACTAATATGATTTTCTTTGTTTCTCTTGGAAGTAAAGGTCCTTTCAAACTATAAATCGATCAGGTCATTTCAGATAGTGTCTCTGCTTTGTTTTTAACCCTACAGTCTATTCATTCAGAAAAGACTCACTGAAGCCACACTATACCCACAAGGCCCATGTGATCTGCTGCTCTGCCCTCCACACCCAACCATAACCTCCAGCATCTCTACCCACTCCCCGGACTCCCTCATCTCTAGCCTCCTTGAATTCCTCAGCTGTACCAGTGCCTGCCACAGGGCCTTTGCGCCTGCTCTGGCCTCCACCTGTAACATGCTTTTCCCCTCTGTATCTACATGGTTGCTCTTTCATTTCCTTCAGGTCTCTGCTCAAAAATCACCTTATCCCCCTGGCTTTTCCTGACCCTCTCTTTCTTAAACATCACTTCCTCTGCCTGTCGGTCTCCAGCTCCCCTCACCCTGCTTTGATTTTCTGCAGAGAATTTTCATCACCTGATATACTGTGTGTTTACCAGTTTATTTATTTGTCCATCTCCATTAGAAGGTAACCTCCTTGAGAGCAGGGTTTTTGTCTCTTTTGTTTACTGATGTGTCCCCTGTACCTAGGATGGTGTCTGGTACATAGTAGGCACTCAGGAAATACAGAAGGGAGGAGAGAAGGAGGGAGTTATTTTTCCATTTGTTTAACTTATTATAGACACATCCTTTGCCCACTGAACAGTTGCTGGATGTGTAAGCACCTTTCTTACATAGTTGAGATAGATTTAATCAGTTATAGTTTTTAAATGGAAATTATCCTTTTAGAATATCGTATTTTGGACATTCTGTAACCTTATGAGAATTTAGGACTGTATACAAAATGGATAAATGACAAGGACCTACTGTTTAGCACAGGGAGCTATATTCAGTATCTTGTAATAACCTATAATGGAAAAGAATCTGAAAAAGAATATGTAAATATAGGTACGCATTCCTCAAAAAAAAAAAATATATATCACTGAATCACTTCACTGTATACCTGAAACTAACACCATATACTTCAATTAAAAAATGGTTAAAAAAACAATTTAGGAAAAAAACATGCTTTAGGGGTTGTTTGCCAAAAGCCCTTTGTCCTACTTGAGAGTACATGGGTGTATAACCTAGTGGACCCTCACTCCCTTTGTCCTCCAGTTGAGGGCAAAGGTGAACATGCCTTTCCAGTTGCCTCTGAGTGCGATGGGGAATGAGAGAAAAGAGTAGAAGCTGTCACATCGTGGGGTGCCCCCCGCAGTGTTACCATGTCACCCGTGTGGGTGGCGTGTTCTGAATGTGGGGTGCCGTGGCCAGATGTGCTCAGGAGTGAGTAGGAAATCACATTGAGGGGACACTTTGACCCTGAAGCTGGAGACAGATGTGTTTGGTCAGGAGAACCCAGAGACTGGGCACATGGGTCACCGCAGGGCTTGTCTCTTTGTATCAATAGATAAGCAGCTTGCTCCTGGTGCAAAGTTAGGACAAGATCCACTGCCTGCCACTCATATCTGAGAGCTCGATCAAAAGTAATCTTTTGTCTTCCTAGCGTGGAAGTGATTCGTCTTGGACAGAGTTACTTCATCAACTGGGACCTGCAGATGTACTATCCTGAGAAAGACACGCCCGCGAAGGCAAGAACCACCACGCTGAATGAGCAGCTCGGGCAGATCCATTACATCTTCTCTGACAAGACAGGGACGCTCACACAGAACATCATGACCTTTAAAAAATGCTGCATCAACGGGCAAATATACGGTGAGTGGAAGCTGTTACTCAGTCCCTGGGCATGTGTGACCAGAGGCTGCCTTCCCAGAGTGGCTCGGGGAGGTCAGGGGTCAGAAATAGGTACACATTCCGCAAAAATGTAACTTGTCGTGTGACCCAGCAATTCTGCTCCTGGGCGCACACCCCAAATGAACGGAAAGCAGGGACTCGAGCAGTATGTGCACACCCATGTTCGTAGCAGCATTATTCACAGTGGTGAAGGTTTAGAAGGAACCTAAGTGTCCATCAGTGGATGAATGGATAAGGAAAATGTGGTATATACACACAATGGGATTTTATTCAGCCTTAAAAATGAAGGCGATTCTGAAACTTGCTACGACATGGATGAACCTTGAGGTCATTCTGCTAAGTGAAATAAGCCAGGCACAGAAGGACACATATTGTATGATTCCACTTACTTGAGGTACTTGGAGGAGTCAAATTCATAGAGACAGAGAATAGAATGGTGGTTGCCAGGGGCTGAGGAGAGAAGGGAATGAGGAGTCAGTGTTTAGTGAGCACAGAGTTTCAATTTTACCAGACGAAAGAGCCATGGAGATGGATGGTGTTGATGGCCGCACAGCTGTGTGATTGGACTTAGTGCGGCTGAACTGTTCACTCAAAAATAGTTGAGATGGGGCTTCCCTGGTGGCGCAGTGGTTGGGAGTCTGCCTGCTGGTGCAGGGGACATGGGTTCGTGCCCCGGTCCGGGAAGATCTCACATGCCGCGGAGTGGCTGGGCCCGTGAGCCATGGCCGCTGAGCCTGCGCGTCCGGAGCCTGTGCTCCGCAACGGGAGAGGCCACAGCAGTGAGAGGCCCGCGTACCACCAAATTAAAAAAAAATAGTTGAGGTGGTAAATTGTATGTTAACGTGTATTTCTCTACAATTATATTTTAAAAATTGATTTCCATTTGATATTCTGAAATGTGCTATAGATTCAAGGCTAATGCTGTATTCAAATAGGGTGCTCTAACTTTTAAAGAAAAACGATATAATTCTTTTAAAAGCTGTAAGCATAACATCATATGCTTTCCACTTGGAGGAAACTTTGTGCTGTGTATGGTACTTTCCCAGAACATCAGTGAGGAAGGTGGGATGCTGAGGGCTTGAGGAAGGGGTTCTCCTCTGCGTGGGCGGTGGTTCCTTCTGAGCTGGGGGAGGGCGGGGGTAAAGCACTTCCTAGGACGTGATTCTGGCCCCAGAGGAGATGGCAGTGTAGACGGACACAATTTGCCAGTATTTGAACCTCTAGACCAGAAACCAGCACACTTTTTCTGTAAAGAGCCAGATAGGAAATATTTTAGCCTTTGCCGGCCACATATGGTCGGTATCAAATATCTTCTTTGTTATGCTTTGTTTGTTTTTTAAAACTCTTGAAAAACCATTCTTAACTCGAGGGCTGTCCAGAAACAGGCTTTGAGACCCGTTGACTCAATTTGTTTTGTCCTGTTTGTTCACAGGAGACCATCGGGATGCTTCTCAGAACAGTCATAGCAAAATAGAGGTGAGTCCTTTCACTTAGGAAACCTCTTGGGTTGTGTATGAGTTTCCTGGGCTGTAACAAACCACCATAAAATGGGGGGCTTAGAGCAACAATAATGTATTCCCTCACAGCTCTGGAGGCTAAAAGTTTGAAATTAAGGTGTCAGCAGGGCCACTCTCCCTCCGGAGGCTCTAGGGCAGAATCCTTGCTTGCCTTTTCCTAGGTTCTGGTGGTTGCCTGCAATCCTTGACATTCCTTGGCTTGTGGACTCAGCACTCAGAAGTCTGCCTGTGTCTGTGTCCAGATTTCCCTCCTTTTATAAAGATACCAGTCATTGGATTAGGGCCCCCCCAATCCAGTATACCCTAATTTTGATTACATCTACCAAGACCTTATTTCCAAAGAAGGTCCTATTCCCAGGTACCAGAGGTTAGGACAACATATCTTTTTGAGTGGACACAATGCAACTCACAACAGGCTGTGTTAAGACAGATGTGAGCCTCTTGACACTTCAGAACGTGTTAAAATCCTAAGGTGATGCTTGCATGAAGACACGGCTTCAGAGAAAAGTTCCTGTCATTTGTGAAGCCCAAGTTGTTTCTTTTAAATCACACCGACTTTTCCTCCTCTGCTGCTTTCAGCCAGTGGATTTTAGCTGGAATACGTATTCCGATGGGAAGCTTGTATTTTATGACCATTATCTCATCGAGCAAATCCAGTCGGGGAAGGAGCCGGAAGTGCGACAGTTCTTCTTCCTGCTGGCGGTGTGCCACACGGTCATGGTGGACAGGCTCGACGGTGAGTGTGGCTCTCGCATCTCGGACACTGGGGACCAGTTTTTTTAGTTTACGGGGAACTCGTGCTTGGGACTCGAATATATAAAGAGTTGTATGAACTAGAGGTGTTTCAGTTAGGTTTCAATTATGATATTTTATACCCCAGAGAAGTGCATGGCTTACATGGCATACTCCAGGGAGCCTTGCCTTCTAGATCCTGGGTTCTATTTCCCATAGGTAATTCTTTGCCAGAGATATCCTGCAAAAGGCATTTCTGATATAAGGTTTCTTCTTCCTAAAAAATATGATTGGTCTGTTTACCCAGAGGGCTAGCTGACAAAACAGTTAGACCAGGTTGCCTGAGTCCTTTTTTTTTTTTTTAACCCCTTCTGGGGAAAAGAAGTGAATGGATAGCAGTGCAACTGTCTTAAAGTCCTTCTCCCAGGGATCCTGTCACGTATTTCAGAGAACCCAAATACCCTCAAAGTAAATGACTTCTGAAAATTCCCATCTCAACCTGGTGAGATTTAAACTTTAGAATCACAGGATCATATGAATTATGATGGTATATCACGTAAAGTTTCAAATGATTGCAGTCTGAATCCACATAGCATATTGCAAATTATCACTAAATTAATTCAAAGTATAAATATAACAAGGTGTATACATATTTCCTATAATAACAAATATTACTGTCCAAAGGAAAAATAAAAAAAGAGTTGTGTGCGTGACAAGTTTGTCGAATCTCCACCCAAACGATGACTGTCTGTGGGCCCCTTCCACTACATGGTATACGAGCCAGCAACCCATGAAACAGGCTCCTAGCCTCCGGAAATATACATCTCCTTCACAGTTCTAGCTCCAGATGTGTTTATCACTTTGGAATTGAAATCTTATCAGTAAAAAAAAATGATTGACTCTTGCATTATAACAGAAGAATCAAAATCTTCTCGCTATCTGAATACTTAATATTTATGAAGAGTCACACCTTATCTGGATAAGTGGACTTTAAACTTGGACAGTCTTTACTACAAAATAATTTCAGAGAGAACTTATATTTTACATTCAGATATGTTTGGGGTTTGAAATAGTAGCAGCCAAAAGCCTAGGCCTCCTGAAGTTGCCTTTTTCTTTTGAAGGAACATAATTCATGTGTATTTGCATGGGAACAAGCAAGTTGACTTGTAGATTCCTCTGAACAATTCTATTTTTTTAAAATTAACCTTTTTAAAAAAAATTGAAGTATAGTTGATTTACAGTGTTGTGTTAATTTCTGCTGTACAGCAAAGTGATTCAGTCATACATGTAGGTACATTCTTTTTTGTATTATTTTCCATTATGGTTTATCATAGGATATTAAATACAGTTTCCTATGCTATAGAGTAGGACCTTGTTGTTTATCCATTCTATACAGTAGTTTGCATCTGCTAATCCCAAACTCTCACTGCATTCCTCCCCCACCCTCCCTCTCCCTCAGCAACCACAAGTCTGTTCTCTCTGTTTGTGAGTCAGTTTCTGTTTAAGTTCATTTGTGTCATATTTTAGATTCCACAGGTAAGTGATATCATATGGTATTTGTCTTTCTCTTTCTGACTTCACTCAGTATGACAATCTCTGGGTCCATCCATGTTGCTGCAAATGGCATTATTTCATTGTTTTTTTATGGCTGAGTAATATTCCATTGTGTATCTATACCACATCTTCTATTCATCTGTCGATGGACATTTAGGTTGTTTCCAAGTCTGCAGCATTCTTAAATGCAGCTTGTGCTAGCTTTGTTAGAGCAAATTTGTCGAGTATTAATGAAAGCTAGGTATTTTGTCACCTATGGACACAATGATACATTATATAGATACACATGTGCATTCTGGAGAGAGCAAAAGGCGCCCTTTTGTCATATGCATTCTCCGCTTTAATCAGCCCAGCATACAAACGAATGTCCTTTTCTGTTTTCTGATGCTGAGGCTTCACATGTAGTGGATGAAATCTCCAGAGGAGAAATAGGCATAAAAACTAAATGTGCAGAAGCTATTGGAGATAAAAGAAAAAATGATTTTGGCTTTGATACATAAAAGCACCTTGAAGGGGTCCATTGGAAGGGACCTTGGGAGTAACTCCTCCAAATGTTATAGATGAGGAAATTCAGACCAGAAGCACCAAGACCTCCCTGATCTCAGACAGCACATTAGGACCCATTTTAGCTGAGTCCTTCCACTCCACCATGCTGGTGTGCCTCTGCTCTTGCACTCTCCTTTTCCCTCTTTTACAAGAAGAGTAGAGATTGGCTCATCTTTTATTATGCATAACATCAACAGTGAGAGGTGAGAATCTTTTCACTTATGCTCAGCAGAAGGTTTGTGTGGCCCAAGTGTTGAGTACTTGTAGGGCACGTGGAGGCTGAGTGTGGAGAAGCTGCATTGGTTTTCTGTTGCTCTGTAGTGGATCACCACAAGCCAGTGGCTTAAATCACCCATTCATTAGCTCACAGTTCTTTAGGTCAGAAGTCTGGGCACATGGCGTGACTGGGTTCTCTGCTAAGAATCTCCCTAGAATCAAGGTCAGGCCACGTTGTCAACTGGAGATCAGCATCCTCTTGCAAGCTGAGAGCAGGATTCAGTTCTCTGTGGTTGTAGGACTAAGGTCTCCATTTCCTTGCTGGCTGTCAGCTGGGGCTGCTTTCTGCTCCCAGGGCCTCCCTCCTTCCTTGCCACATGGTTCCCCCTGTCTTCAAACCAGCAGTGGAGAATCTCCCTTCCATCAAACCCCTTTCATGCTTCAAATCTCTCTCTCCAGGAAGAGCCCCGTCCCTTTTGAGGACTGACCCAGTTAGGTTGGGAACACCCAGATAATCTCCTTATCTTAAGGTCAACCCCGATCTGGACCTGAATTATATCAATAAAATCCCTTCCCAGCAGTACCTTGGTTAGAGTTTGCTTGAGTCACTGGGAGAAAGTGTATGTGTACACAGGGTGGGGAGACGCACCTTGGGGCCATTGTAGCCTCCTGCCTCCTGCAGAGGCCATGGGAGAGAAGAGTTCGAAAGGCTTGGAGGCAGTTTCTTTGCCTGAAGCCCTTTAAGTTGGGATGAACCATGAGATTATGATTAGAGACCTGAGTTTTAGGAGTTTGGAGCCAGGACACACGAGATGGGTGAGGAAACTGAGGACCTGGGTTAGCGTGGAGTCTTTGGGAAGGATGAGAAAGTAACAAATGGCGGGGGTGGGGGGGGATAGTCAATCTGAGACGTAACTTGTTTCAAGACTGGTGACTAGAAGATTATCAGCCAGAGGAAGCTATGGAATCAGGATAATGAGAGGTGGGGTTTGTTGTTTCAGCATCTATTTTATTTGCATCAGTTCTGTGACCCACAAATTAGTCTGTAAAAGAAAAGAAAGTCTCTTTGGTTGTGTCTGAGCGTGTGGTAAATAGAGTTTTCTTCAGAAGAGGTTTCAGGAGGTTAATTTTTAGTCCAGGTTTCCTCCTGCAAACATAAAGTTGGAGTTTGGACCAGGTCTCTGAAGTTCCTCCTGTCTCTATTAGTCTGCAATTCTGTGATTGCATTACTAGAACAAAATGGAAGGATTTTCTTTTAATGATAAAAATATCAGTGTTCTCTCCAGATATGATTTTCTTACTCATGGGAACTTTGCCACCTTTTATCATTTTGTTCCTTTTTTTTTTCTGTTGGAAATAAGTTTGCCTTCAGTATGATGCAATATATCCCTGCCAGCGAAACTTGCTGAAGGGAGGGGACTGTGTTCTCACTGCTGCTTGTTTAGCTGTGGTTAAATATTTTACCCTCTGGCATGTGTGTGTGTTTGTAGAATGGCTGGATTTAGCAAGTACATTCATAACTTCTGGTGTATGACTTTCTGGGTGAACAGATGGAGAGAGACCAACCTGTCATCTTTAATTACTATTTGGGAGTGATTAATATTGATTTAGAGTGAACCACCTGCGCATGTATGTGAAGGGAGTAGGGTAGGGACGGGGCGTTTAGCTCTCTCTACCTACAGCTGTGCACCCTGGGGCATCCGCCCCCTCCCCATAGATGGACGGGGTAAAGAACTGCCCATCCATCTATGGGTGCATCCTGATCATACCATGGTGGAAAACGAAATGCCTTTTCCTGTGGAAATTCATCTGACTATAGAAATACTTTTCATTCTACTTTAAGATGGAAGAACTAAGAGTAGAAAAATAGAAACTCTTGGATAGGCGGAGCTTTTTTTTTTCCTTTTAACTTTTTACTGAGGTACAACATGTGTACAGAGACAAGCATATAGCTCGTTTTCACAGGTTGAATACTCCCTTGTCGTGAGTACCCAAGATTTTTACAAACAGAACATTTTCCATCCCCTAGACATCCCTTTTATGTTCCCTTTCAGTCATTGCCCCTCCAGGGGTGACTACTGTCCTGACTTCGAACAGTGTGGGTTAGCTTTGTCTGTTTTGCCGTTCGTGTAAATGGAATTATGTGGTATGTACTCGGTGTCTGGCTTCTCCACTCAACATTGGGAGATTTACTCCTATTGTTGCAATGTAGTTGTAAAATAAAGGCAGTTTCCCATTATATAACTTTCAAATATCAAGATATTGAACAGATTGATACATTTTGAGACTTTTTTAAATTATGAGAATATAGCTAAGTTGAAGAAAGCACACTCTTCTAGAGGGAAGATAACCTGGTACAACCCTTTTAGAAAAGAAGTGAGTAAAATATATGCCAACAGGTTTAAAAATTATCAATATTCTTTACCCCAGTATTTTCATGACTAGGAAGCTATCCTTAGAAAATAGAGTCAGAAAAACCTTTATACACATACAAAATGCTTATTACAGTGTTTTTTAATTATTTTTTAAACTTTTTTTTAGTGGTTTGAGAGAAGGCAGTTTTGTTTGTTTATTTATTTATTTATGGCTGTGTTGGGTCTTGGTTGCTGCACGCGGGCTTTCTCTGGTTGTGGTGAGCGGCGGTCACTCCTCGCAGCAGTGCACGGGCTTCTCATTGCGGTGGCTTCTCTTGTTGCGGAGCACGGGCTCTAGGTGCGCGGGCTTCAGCAGTTGCGGCACGCAGACTCAGTAGTTGTGGCACGCGGGCTTAGTTGCTCCGTGGCATGTGGGATCTTCCCGGACCAGAGATCGAACCCATGTCCCTTGCATTGGCAGGCAGATTCCCAACCACTGCACCACCAGGGAAGTTCACAATGTTATTTTTTAGAGTAAAAAAATCGGGGGAAGGAACTAAGTGCCTGTAATAGGAAAATGGTCACATGTTACATTCACAGGTTACATTCCTTTAAAATAATACATAGAAAGACTTTTTTAAAGCTATGATAACATGCTCAAAATACAATGTTAAAATAATCAGGATGTAAATGTATATTTAGCATGATGGAAACTATTACAGAAATGGGCATTTCCAAAAGGACTGGAAGAAATGATAACAGAATGTCAATAGTGTTGTTTTTCCTCTAGATGGTGGGATTATGAGATTTTTTTCCCCCTATTCTTGGCCAGATTTTTCTTCTTTTTTTTTTTACTTCTCGTTTATATCACTGTTTATGATTAGAAATAAAAGTTTACCTTTTAAAAACTTTAAAATTAATGTTGGCATACTCCTTAAAAATCAGTGACTTGTTTTCTTGAGGCTGATTTGGGCTTTGCAGTACCGTTGGTCCTCTGTGCCTGCAGATGCGGAACACCAGCTGTATCTGCTGTAGTCTGCCATTTTGTAAGGGACTAGAGCATCCATAGAATTTGGAGCACCTGCGGGTGCTCCTGGAATCAGTCCCCTGCGGGTACCGAGGGGTAACCATACATCCTCACCCAGCACGTGAACTGCACTGGTGAACCCTTGGTGAGCTCAGCTTTTCTCGTTTTCTCTCCTGCCTCGCTTGCTAGGTCAGCTCAACTACCAGGCGGCCTCTCCTGACGAAGGTGCTCTGGTAAGCGCCGCCAGGAACTTCGGTTTTGTCTTCCTCACCAGGACCCAGAACACGATCACCATCAGTGAGTTGGGCACTGAGAGGACCTACAGTGTTCTCGCCATTTTAGACTTCAACAGTGACCGGAAACGAATGTCTATAATTGGTAGGTCTCCCCTCAGGGTATGTCTGTGAATGGCTCATTGAGATGCTGCCTTTCACACATTTTATTTAGCGACACCAGGATAAAATAGGCAGTGAATGAACCCCTTGGCTCCCGGAGGATTTCCGCAGGCTTGTCCAAACTAGTGTCTTCTTTCTTCATTCTACACCATGTCCATCACTCGAAGGGACAAATGCAGTAGATCTGAATCTTGCAGATGTTGGTGTATCTTCAAAGATGTGGGCTGCCAGCTGTGGAATCTGGGTGGCAGCACCGTGGGTGGTAGACCCACATGAGCTTTTATATCGTGAGTCACTCTGAGCACTTCTGCTGGAGGCTTGAGGGACACCAGGGAAGGGAGAGTGTAGCAGGAGAGGAGCTCTGAGAAAAGCGAGGCTGTGCTTAGGAATCAAAATCATACCTCCAGCCCAGGCAGCCAAGTGGAGACCGTGATCACTTCATAATACTGAAATGTCTTAAGTTCATATTTTGAAATAATTTCAAACTTACAGAAAAATTGCAAGAACACTTGAAAGAACTCCTGTATTTTCTTCCATATCCACCATTGTTAGCACTGGTCACAAATTCTTTGTCATTATCATTTACAAGTTCTTGTTTTCTCAGCCATTTGAGAGTCGGTTGCAGATCTCATGCCCCTTTCCCCCAAATACTTAAGTAGGTATTCCCTAAGATCGGGAACCTTCACCTATTTTTATATACAGTACACTGATCGGACTCAGAAAATTTAACATTACAGTATTATTATCTGTACAGAACGTTTTCGAATTTTACCAGGAATTCTCTTTCTGATTCAGGACCCCACCTAATATTCCACATTGCGTTCCGTGATTGTTACTCTAGTCTCCTTTATTCTAGAAGAGTTCCACAACCTGTTTTTGATCTTTCATATGCTGACATTTTTGAAAAGCCCAGGCCTGTTATTTTGTCGAGGGTCCCTCAGTTTGGGTTTGTCTAACGTTCCCTCATAATTAGATTCAGATGACGCACTGTTGGCAGGAAGGGTACGTAGATCGGTGCCGTGTCTTTCCCAGCGTATCACACCAGAAGGCGTGTGACTGCTGGTCACATCAGTTGGATCACTGGGTTAAGTGATACCTATAAGCTTTTCCACCATGAGATTGACTTTTTAACCAAAAGGATATATAGGTTTAACTGCCTCCTGAACTCTGATGAGGCTCATTTTACTGAGTGCTTTCTGCGTACCCAGCACTGATCTGGGCTGATTATCATGCCTGGCATCTACCTTAGAGAACTTAAAATCTAGTTACTGATGAGACACGTAATACAATTAAATTACTGCAGAGATCAAAAAAGCCAAGAAAATGGTCACAAGGAGCGTGTTTTGGTCCCAGTATTAAAGGCAGTTAAGTGTTGCGGGTTTATAGGTAAGAAAGATTCCCACTGGCTGGCATGGACAAAAAAGGCTCTATGGAAGAAGCTAGCACATAGTAGGGAGTCAGTGAATATTTGCTGAAAGAATAAGCAAGGCTATGGAAAACTGAGCTGACTGAAGGAATCTTTTCATATTTATTTCACTATTACATTCTATGTAGACAGTGGCTTACCAACGTTGTTGAGAGCAACATTTTTCTCAGTACATTGCTGATTTTAAACTAATTATGAATGTTTAGCACTGTAACACTTCAAATTAACTTTATGCATGTACTTTTAAGAAATCAAACACTAACTTTTTTATTTGCTTTTCCTTCCCTTGCTACTAGTAAGAACCCTAGAAGGCAATATCAGGCTTTATTGTAAAGGTGCTGACACTGTAATTTATGAACGGTTACATCGAATGAATCCTATGAAACAAGAGACACAGGATGCCCTGGATGTAAGTCTCACTTCCACTCTTTATGCCACAGATTCCAAACTTATTTTCTGGTACTATCCCTTAAGCTGGAATGAAAGCTCTGTGTTAACCGTTGACCTTTCTATTGTCTTGGTGTAGTTGAGTGGAAAGAGCACCAAAGTAGGAATGTGTTCTGTCCCTGACGCCGACTTCCTAGGAAATGACCTTGCTACCTCTTCCCAGCATCCAGGTCAGCAGTATCTACAGGACTGATCCAGGAGAAAGACTGGTCTTTCTTCTGGTGAACTCGAGCAAGCTACATAACCATCCTGTGCTGTAGTCTCCAAGACTTCCAACGTCCTAGTGTACAGTGAAGGAAAGAGAGCATTCACGTATGATAGGGCACGACAAAGCAGTGCACTGGATAATCAAGTTCTGATACCTTTGTTAGAGAATCACTTTGGTCTTCATTACTTCAAACTTGCTATTTTAGGGGACTATGTACTTGGTCCAGTGATACTGCAATTATTCAGAATGCTTCTGGAAATTTCTCTTTTAGAATCGCCTACCAACCCTTATATTGTTTTGCTTATATATAATGATGGCAATGAAGTATGTCGCATATCTGTCAGATCTGGTGTCCCAGTTCTGCCTCTTTACTTGTTTTGTGCCCTCTGGGGGGAAATGGTTGATGTCTCAGATGAATCATTAATTGCCTGTGTGGAAGAGGAAGGGGATAATTCCTACCGTGGAGGGTTGGTGCAAAGCCTCTTGGATGAAAACCATCTTGCACAGCCCCTAGCACTTAGTAGGTGCTTAATAAAGGGTTTTTTTTCTTCCCTTCACTTGACGGGTCAGAGTTTGGGGGCCAAAGGTCCTTCAGAAAGAAGCCTGATGAATATGATGTTTAGTAAGTGGGGTCACATTTTAAGGTTATATATGTTACTGAAGCAGTTACACTGGATAATTTCTCATGAGGAGATGAACAAGGGCAGTCTAATCAGATACATGCAGAACCTTGCAGAGTCTTTGACAACAGACCCTCAGTTGGGTGAAGCAGTTCTGCCATTTTGGGCTAGACAAGATGTGATTGTGAAGTAATGGAACATTTTTACTGGTTCATATTTAAGCTATTTAAATTGGCTTAAATCTGTTCACCATGATTAAATCTTCCAGACTCTTTCATTAAAATGTTTTATCTCAGCTTTAACAGTGACTCATGTATTTCAGAATTGGTTTGAGGGAATAACACTTGGTTGAGAGTTCATAGTTGATTGGACTTGTAACAGTTTGTAGAAACAAATTATAAAGGTGTCAGGTCTGGTTTACAAAATCATTATACCCCAAGGCAGCTTCCTTGGTCTGTTATTTTCTTCGTTAAGAGAAAAAGGGTTTTTTAAATTCTCATGACTTGATTTAGAAGAAAGATATGCTTTTCCCTTGAACTAATTTTGGAATGACGAATATATTCCTAAGATATTGAGAATACTTAGAAAAATAAAGTATTTGTTTAATCTCCTCTATGGAATGTATGTGTACAGAATCCATCTTTCACAGTCTTTTAAAATTCTCTTATTGTATTATTTCAAAGTAAGGTTTCAAACTTGATCTTGAATTACATAAAATTAACTATTCTTTGGGTGAATGGATTGTCTTTTAAATTAAACAGATCTTTGCAGGTGAGACTCTTAGAACCCTGTGCCTTTGCTATAAGGAAATTGAAGAAAAAGAATTTGAGGAATGGAATAAAAAGTTTATGGCTGCAAGTATAGCCTCAACCAACCGGGATGAAGCTCTGGATAAAGTATATGAGGAGATTGAAAAAGACTTAATTGTGAGTTTTTAACCTTTGTAACTTTCTCCTTGATATTCCGAACAGAATTGGAAATTTTATTAAGTTTTATTACAGTTTTGATCTCATGCTTGAAAGAGAATTCCAACTTCAGTATTTGAAATTGGTACAGTGGATCTAGGTCACCTGAATTTCTTTTGTTCAGCAAGCAAAATAGGAGTTGCCATTGGGGGAAACCAAATGACAGAAAACACGATGAGATTCTGATTCTGTTATTTTTATATCACTTATTAAAGTTCACTGTGATTTGTATACAGTAACAAGCCCGCATATACTTATTACATTGTGAGAATTACTGAGATGATTTATATTTTGCAAGATCTTGAAATGAGAAAATATACCATTTGTTAAAGAGACATTTAAGACTTACTGCTTTTAGTGTTTATATTAAAAGGAAATGTTCAGTGAATAGTTAGTATTGACTTTTAGCAAGAGAAATTGGCTTGTGTCCGTGTAAAGTAGTATACACACAATGAAAGTATCTTTTTATTGTCTTTGATTTGTACTTACATTTTGTCTTGGTGAATTACTTTAAGAAAAAATGTTCGGCTGTTTTAGTTTTTGATGAGTATGACACACGACAGCCTTCCCAGTTAATGCTGGCCACTGGCCCCAATAGAGCACCAACTGGGGTGTATTTAGTCCTTTTTACAGTTTGGCAAACTGCAATTAAGAACATTTTTGGCTTATTTGCTAATTCCTTTCTTTTAATGTATATTTCAGCTATTGGGAGCAACAGCTATTGAAGACAAGCTACAAGATGGAGTCCCAGAAACCATTTCAAAACTTGCAAAAGCTGACATTAAGATCTGGGTGCTTACTGGAGACAAAAAGGGTAATTTAGTTTGCACGGAAGCATATCTGTCAATTCACAAATATTCATAGCTCCTGTTTCCCTTGCTCAAGGTGACCTCAAACTTTCCATCCTCTACAAACACTGTCTGTTTCTTTGGGACAGAGACTCTTTCCCTAAGAAATCCTTCTGTTATTCCAGCCCATCCTGACCGCATCCTTCCCAAAGCTCCCTCAGTAGCAGAGTTGACTCCTTAAAATTGAGCTCTTTGTCGTGTCTTCCTGATTGTGTTTAGTCTTCTCTCTCCCACCAGATGTGGGCTGCTATACTCTGGTCCCTTCTGTCCTCCCCAGCACTTTGCCACCTGTTGGGCATAGAGTAGAACAGTACAAAATACTGAACAACTACTTTTGTTTTCTTGCCCCTTTTACTGCTTGAAAATTATAATGAAAATTTTATACCCAAGGGAAGATTTTCATTTTTAAATTTAGAGCTCAACAAGTTGTTTGTATTGATTCTTTACTTCAGAAGCCTCCCATGGGAAACTAGATCACTTCTCTTACTCTGATTGACATAGTTGATGGGTTACACACTTTGATAAGCTTAGGGATTAAGTCCTGACCTTAAACAAATAATGGTGGTGGAAGAGGGGGAAAAAAATCTCCCCATGTGAGGGCTTATGGAAATGGTTATCCTTCTCCCCCATAACAGAATGATTAAACCACATGAACTAATAAATGTGTTCAGTATTTCAATCAACAGTGATTTATTAAATAACCGGTTTATGTATTTGATATATAGCACATTTTATTATTGAAAACATCTCAACCAGACTTTGACTTATTACATTTACTTTATTACAGAGAAAGGGATTTTTTTATGTGATTTCTAGACATTGCTACAGAAAAACAACGTATGTGATTGAATCTGGTTCATTAATTGAAAAAATATCATTACTGAAGTCCATTATTAAATTCATCAGTAGGAACGACATTTGACTTAACTTTTTTCTGTTGCAGAAACTGCTGAAAATATAGGATTTGCCTGTGAACTTCTTACTGAAGATACCACTATCTGCTATGGGGAAGATATCAGGTGAGTACAGGGCCTGCAGTATGAGAATATGTCACGTCTCATTTTTATAAAAGCAAGACTAGACCCAGTAGACACAGCAGATACAGAGAAGTGGGAGCTAGAATGTGTCAGCTGGCACAGTTTCCTCAAGTTTAAATGAAGCAAGGAAACAACAGGCAGCTCCAATTCACCATGTTTCGACCTTATGTTGTAGGAAAACCTGGGGCCTTGTTTGCCTTTTCAGGGGCCGTTTTTCTGTATTCCTTGGAAGCACTCAGTGCTTGTCTGCTGAAAAAGGAAGTGGGCTTGAGACACCACTATTTAGTATGAATTATATACATATTTTTTCTCTTCCAGCCTTTAGTGACTTGTCTTGATCACTCCTTATTTTCAACTTGAAAATGAGAATTAATGTGGAAAGTGAATAATAAATACCTAATCTTCTAGTGCAGTGGTTTTCAACTGGGGTAGGGGAGGTGGGGACTTTGCCTTCTGGGGAACACTTGGCAGTATCTGGAGACATCTTTGACTGTCACGGTGGGGAAGGACGGGGGTGCTCCTGGCTTCCAGGGGGTAGAGGCCAGGGATGCTGCTGAACACCCTACAGTACAATAGACAGCCACACGCCAACATGGAATTAAGCGGCCCAAGACGTCAGTAGTGCCAAGGTTGAGAAACCTGTTCTTAAAGGTGAAGAATAAAGGCTCTATGTGTGTAACGAGGAAAACTCTGGCTGAGATTTCGGAGTCCTGAGTCCTCATTGCAGTTTTCCCATCAACTCGCTGCAGGCAAATCACGTTCTCTCTCTCGGGCTTGATTTCCTTATTTGTAACATGAAGAAATTGGATATTTAGAGTCCCTTTTACTCCAAAATTCCACGACTCATTTTTCTGTCACATGAGTGAGTTGTATGTGGTCTTTTCAATAATTTGTTGATATAATGCACTGAAATATCTCAAAAGCAGACATAACTTTGTGTGGAAATAAGTTTTTTTTCTGCCCAACAGTGGTCACTGTTTGTAATACACTAGGGTTCACCCCTGTGTATTATAATTCAGATCAAGATTGCCCTCCTTCTGTTGCTTGTGAACACATTTTCAACTGTATCTTCCTTTAGCTGCCTTTGGCAAATAATGAAGTACCATGAACATGGTGCCTCCATGGTGGAGGAATCAAGACTTAGTAAGATTATATGCCACTTAATTAAAAAATGGGCAAAGGACTTGAATAGACATTTCTCCAAAGAGGACATACAAATGGTCAATAAACATGAAATAATGCTCAACATCACTTAGCATTAGAGAAATACAAATTAAAACCACAGTTTCACCTCACACGGATGGCTACTATTTAAAAAACACAGAAAGTAACAAGTCTGGGCAAGTATGTGGAAAAATTTGAACCCTGTGCACTGTTGGTGGGAATATAAACTGGTGCAGCCACTATGGAAAACAGTGTGGAGGTTCCTCAAAAAAATTAAAAATAGAACTGCCATATGATCCAGCAATCCCACTTCTGGGTATATATCCAAAAGAATTAAAAGCAGGGACTTGAATAGATATTTGTCCACCCATGTCCACAGCGGCATTATTCACAATAGCCAAGAAGTGGAAGCAACCTAAGTGTCCACTGACAGATGAATGGATAAACAAAAATGTGGTATATCCATACAATGGAATATTATTCACCCTTAAAAAGGAATAAAATTCTGACATATGCTACATGAATAAACCTTGAGAACAGTGAAATAAGATAGTATTAAGTGAAATAAGCCAATCACACAAAGACACATACAATTCCATTATATGAAGCAGAGTGGTGATTACCAGGAGCTGGGGGGAGGGGAGAAGTGGGGAGTTGTTATTTAATAGGTATAGAGTTTCATTTTAAAAGATGAAAAAGTTCTGGAGATTGGTGATATGAATATACTTAATACTACTGAACTGTATACTCAAACAGTTAAGATGATAAATTTTATGTTGTGTTTTTTACAATTTTTAAAAGATTATATGTCAAAATTGTCTCACAGTCAAGGGCCTGTTCATGGTCTTGTACTTTAAACACTTAAATTTTCCCCCAGTGCTCTTCTTCATACAAGGATGGGAAACCAGAGGAACAGAAGTGGAGTCTATGCAAAATTTGTACCCCAAGTACACGAACCTTTTTTTCCATCTGGTGGAAACCGTGCCTTAATTATCACTGGTTCTTGGTTGGTATGTATTAGTGTCTCTCCCTTTGGCTCAAACTGAAGCAGGTCATTCTGGACCAATTTTAGATGGTTTGTCATATTAATTACCAACCTAAAAATCTCTTAGCCTATAAATAAAGTACAATTTCCCAAGTCTGAGAGTTTATATGATACATATAATATTATATGATACAAACTGGTGGCAGTGGTTATTACTAGTTTATCAACTAACTAGTTGATCATTAATTTAAAATATTCTTTGTATAAATTTTTCTATATTTTTATAGTAAACATTTTATAATCAGAACAATATCATCAATGATATAACCCAAGAATTATCCTTCAGATGATTAAAGTCTTGGGAATGGTACCTTTTTAAAAAATAAATTTATTTATCTATCTATCTTGGGCTGCATTGGGTCTTTGTCGCTGCGTGTGGGCTTTCTCTAGCAGCGGCAAGCAGGGGCTACTCTTCGTTTCCGTGTGTAGGCTTCTTATTGCCGTGGCTTCTCTTGTCGCAGAGCATGGGCTCTAGGTGCGTAGTCTTCAGTAGTCATGGCCCACAGGCTCAGTAGTTGTGGCTCATGGGCTCTAGAGCGCAGGCTCAGTAGTTGTGGTGTACAGGCTTAGTTGCTCCGTGGGCATGTCGGACCTTCCCGGACCAGGGCTCGAACCCGTGTCCTCTGCATTGGCAGGCGGATTCTTAACCACTGCGCCACCAGGGAAGCCCGGAATGCTACTCTTGTTATTAAACCCCAAATGGTTAGAATCCTTTCCCTTTCTGATTTTCACAGAATGAAATTCTTCTCGAGAAAAAGACCAAGAGAAGTAAGATTTTGAAACTGAAGTTCCCCAGGACAGAAGAAGAAAGACGAATGAGGACACAAAGTAAGAGGAGGCTGGAAGCTAAAAAAGAGCAGCAGCAGCAGAACTTTGTCGACCTGGCCTGTGAGTGCAGTGCGGTCATCTGCTGCCGGGTCACCCCCAAGCAGAAGGCCATGGTGGTGGACCTGGTGAAGAGATACAAGAAAGCCATCACGCTCGCCATTGGAGACGGGGCCAATGATGTCAACATGATCAAAAGTGAGTCTCGCACATGGCCAGTGCCACCTGAATCGGTAGAGAGGAAATGGCAGGAACATTTTTGGGGGTAGTTTTTTTCTGACTTCATTGCTTGGGCTTTCATGAAGCAGACCTTTAATAAAGGCACTTAACTGTGGTAACTACACCTGTGACCCTGCCCTCAGGAAGCTTACAGTCCACTCAGTAGGACAGCGCAGGCATGATTATTCTATACAAAGAGTGCCAAGTCAAAGATGAGCTCTGTGTGGGTGAACTTATCCTTATTTGTTTCCTTCTTTTACATGTTTGGATTTGGTTTTGTGTTTTCTCCTGCTGCTTCTCCTCCCATATTTCTTCAGGGCTTATTAAGAACCCTGCTATTTAATGTTCTGCAAAAATTCCTGCTGAGCTTGCCATAAATTATTGAACTCTCTTTGTTATTTGTTTTGGGAATATTATTCTCCCACACCTAAGCATTGTTTTCTGGGGCTTTCTTCTTGCCTTTGGTAAATCTGTTGAACTTCACCCTTAGGTGACCTAGTGTGAGCTCAGTGTAACATTGAAGCACAGCTCTGACATCGCCTCAACATTCTCCTGACCTCCCAAGGTCATTTTGCTGGTTGGAGGACCCTAGGTACCCACAAATTGACAGATTGAGTTCTGTCACTGCAGAAATACAATTTTGCTGGTATTAAAAGCATACGGAACCAAACCCTCATCAATATGTCTGAATCCTGGTCCTTTTTCTCCCTGTATTACTTATACAGGAGTATCTTGTAATGAAAATGCCCAAACTAATGAGACCTGAATACTTGTCCTCATCCTGATGCCAGCATGCTGTGTCACCCTGGGCTCATGCTCAGGCCTCAGTTTTCTCATTTGAGAACAAGAAAATTATCTCTGATGTCACCTCTAGCTTTGTAGTGTTTTTCTTAAGATGAACTATCCATGGCATGTATACACACGTCCTGTGGTGCCGGGTAGCTTAAATGCATCATATGTATAACTAGACTTTTACTTCAGCCTGTTTCGTAACTCTTCTCTTTCTTTCCTTAGAGTCTCTTCCTTCTCCTCCTTGATATATACTAAGAATATTCCAACTTTATCTTCCTCAAAAGGAGTCAGCTATATAATGTACGTTTTCTCGCTTCTTCGTGTGTATGTCTGTGGCCACGGCCAGTTTAATTCCTTTCCACCGTGTTTTGCACTTGTTCATCCTGCCATGCGAATGGCATTTCTTGCTCTGAGTTAGATCTATTTCTTTCCTCTGTAGCCAGCTCTAGTTTATTTTCCATTATGTACCTTTTAACATAAATGACTGTGCCAAAAGGGCAAGTGACTCAAACATTATTTTTCTTCAGTTATAATGAAGACTTCTAGATGCTGGGAAAGGGGGACTCCGTTTCAGATTTCCCGATTATGTGACTGAGACTTGAAAACTCTTGTTCCTCTGAATTCACCAACTGATAGCAAAAGGGATCACACAAAGTTGGCATAGATAACCTGTTTTTTCTTGTTTTCAGAATTTTATTAAGCTCTGTTATGTGATACACACTTTTATATATAATGTAGGAGACATCCACTTGGGATGGAAATCAAAGAAACTCAGGTCTCCTTGGAAGTCAGTAGCTTAACCCAAGTATTAAGTGCCTTTTTGAACTCTGTGAAAACTGTCATCTCTTTTACCTACATCAAGAACAATGAACCGAAAGAAACTGTTCGTTGTTTATAAAGTAGTACAGTGAAATTTAAGTGTCCAAAAAATCTGACCATTTGCTAACATGTTTCATGGTTAGTGGTGTAGTCTAGGAGAAGTGGAGGGAACTGCAGTCCACCATGGTTTGCCCCTAGCAAGGATCCAAGGACCCTCGGATACTGCCCTCTCTCCCGCTTGGGCCTGAAGATGGCTGGTGGGTGTTATTTTCCTTGGCCTAAATCCTGAGAATGAACAGGCAGCATTAGAGAGGCAAAAGGAAGCGACCAGCTTGTCAGGGAATTATGAAGTGGCCTACTGGGCAGGCATCTGAAACCACATCGGCAACTTCAGGGAAGCCTAGGTGCCTATGTTTAGGTTTTAGGAAAATACAAACAAAAAGCAGTGTGGCCTGATAAAGTACATCTGTTCAGTTGCCGTGAGTCACTCTGTAAACTGTGGCAGTGTTCACTTCACACACTGTCCCTTGGTCTGCTCGGCAGAGGCTGGACTGGATGTCAGGGCCTGGGGCGGTGGCTCCTCTTCCTTGTCTCTGACAGAATCTCAACATTTCCCTGTTATTTGTTCAGAAAAGAAGGCCATGGTTTGGTAGGAAAGAACAGTTTGGCAACCACAACTGGTCATTAAGAACTATTTATGTGTATAAAGAGGTTATAAGTATTGATTGAGATGCAGTTTATTCTATTTTATAGAATTGCAAAGTGTTATTAAAAACTTAGGTTTTGGACAAGTCACTATGTTAATGCCAGACCTTGTATTCTGCAAGTGGGGCAGGAGTTGTGGAGGTTCTTTTAGTTGGAGACTCTGCTGAGCTGGCAGGCACTTCTCAGGGTCTGAGTAGTAATAGGTTGTATTCTGCAACACATGTTCTAAAAATGATCTCACTTCCATGACTTTTAAGACCTAGATAAACCTCATAATTCTCTAAGTGGAACATGTGATTTAATGACTATTGGGAGCATGGATAAAATTGGGACTTTCATTTTCATCCATTCTGGAAACCTCCCCTCCTCAAAACAACTGTGTCTTGGGGTCTCAGTGGGCCATGCATAAGCCTTTGAAAGTTTAACAGTATCTAAGTTTAAACACTTTTGGTTGCAAGTATTGGAGAACAATTCAAGTTAGCTTAAGACAAAAAGAAACCTATTTTAAAAGTTACAAATATGTCTCATGCTGCTCAAGAAGCCAGGCCTCAGGAACATGCTAGAACCAGGACCTGAAGCTGCACCAGGAACCCAGTGTCTGCCCTTCTCTCTCATCCTTTCTCTAGACTACTTTATTTCTCTGCCCCTCAGAAAGAAGTATATCCATCCCACAACTCAAAAATTTACATGTTAAAATTCCAAACACAAACACACCCAAATCCTAACTCCAAAATACCAAGAGACCGAGGGAAACAGATCTCTTTAGGTACTTTAAGCAGGAAGTGATTAATAGAGGGGACCAGGTGCTCATGAAAATTCTGGATGAACTGAAGAAGTAGGTTCTAGGCTGTGTCTGCAGGTCTGGGTCACTCACCAGAGGAGCTTCTAGCTTTGAGGCTCCTCTGAAGAGCTTTCCAGTTGAGAAGCCCTTGCAGTTGTTTATCAACATCTAGGCAGCTGGAGAATGGATATGAATTCTGCTGCAGAAATGCCAAAAAGGGAAGGGATGCTGGGCTCCAATTTGCTTCTGCTTCCAAGTCACAAGCAGGTCCAAACAAGTGGAACTTAATTCACAAAGAGAACCTAACTGCAAGGGAGTCTAAGCAATGTAGGGTTTTTATTTGCTTTCCCACCTCTCCAATTAGAACAAAAGTTCCACAATGAAGGAGAGCCAATTCGTAGTATCTACCATAGATTATGTATCTGCCCGGCTGACTCAGCTGTGGCCAGGGAGGCAGGGACACACGGTACACATGGATGCCTGGGGCTCACCCTTTGGGTGGGAAGGATGGCTTATGAGCTGGGCAGATAATCCAAATGGAATTCATTACCCACTTGAGATCCTTTCACAAATATTTACGGAAGCCCAAGCACGTGCTATGTCTAGCAACTGGTACTTCTGAGTTCAGAAGCTGGGGGTGGGGGATGGTGAGCAACAGTTTTCACATTTATTGTTTCATAAATTTGAGGGGTTTTTTGTATTGCTATGGAAACATTTTTATCATCTCAATGTTTTGCCTTAAAATAAGCTTATGATTCAGTTATCTTCTCCCCACCCCCACAGCTGCCCACATTGGTGTTGGAATAAGTGGACAAGAAGGCATGCAAGCTGTCATGTCAAGTGACTATTCCTTTGCACAGTTCAGATACTTGCAGAGACTGCTGTTGGTGCACGGCAGGTGGTCTTACATACGGATGTGCAAGTTCCTACGATACTTCTTTTATAAAAACTTTTCATTTACTTTGGTTCATTTCTGGTACTCCTTCTTCAACGGGTACTCTGCACAGGTAATATACCATCATCATTATTATTAAATGAGTAGAGCTCTTCTCTTACATGAATAAAACTATGTCTGAAATTTTCTTCCCCCTCCATATTTGCAGTTTTGGTGCTCTCTCTTAACAGTTGAGGTACAGATTAAGTTTATGAATCTTCTAAAATGTTTCTGGTGCTTTAAACCTGTTTTATTTTGCCTTTAAAAAGGTAGGATTTGTTCCTGGTCTGTTGACTTTTGTTTATGTGTCTTTGCCTTCACCATAGATTTTTTTTTTTTTCCCAAGTCACCTTGCCATTAAGAATAGTGATAACAAATTGTTCAACTTTGAAAAAATTGTTCAAATTTAAGTATAAAATTACATCGGGGCTGAAGGGATTATATAAATTGGGGATGATCATAGATCTAACATCATGTCTCCACTGTTGGTTTTTAAATTTTAACATTTTGCTGAAATGGGAGTGGGGGCATATCTACAATGTTAAATTGTTGATATGGCAGAAACACACCATTAGCAAAAAACCTAAGTCAGTGCCTGTGGTTGTCCAAACTTCTTTGATGCTATGCTATAGACAACTGGCATGAGAGGAGGCCAGGTGTAGAAACTGGAGACCAGGATGTCTTGGGGTTTTGAGCAAGGTTGGGGCCTTCTTCCTGTTTCTGTACAGGATGGTGTATCACTGTTGGTGCTAAGTAAGCCATTTCCTCTATCCCCCACTGAGGACTGGGGTGTGCACAGCCTTGCTTATCCTTTTCAAAAGCATCTTTCTTATATCCAAATTCTGGTTTATAAAATGTTTAAATGGAAATGCTGGACTGGCAAGAGAAGAGTATATTTGAACGGAACTTACGTGCTTTTGAACCAGTTGTATGTAATCTAATTCATTAATAAAAGGGATATAAAAGACGATGAACACTGATTTGTTCTCCAGCATTCTTCAAATAGACCAGACTCCTTTTCCAAAAACTTTTCAGAGTCTATTTCCCCACTTATTTTACGGGGAAGATTATTGCCTGTGGAAAGCCCTTTGATTCTGTCCATTCGATCAAAACAAACTCGTGCCTGCTACTGGCATAGCTGGCGGGGGGAGGGGTGTTTACTTTCCCTGGGGACACCCCTGCTTTGAGGGCAGATGCGCACGTATTAACTAGGTGGGCAACATTTCTTCGTCGGTGACACACAGACTCTGTCATCTCCTCACAGACCGCGTATGAAGACTGGTTCATCACCCTCTACAATGTGATCTACTCCAGCCTGCCCGTCCTCCTCATGGGGCTGCTCGACCAGGTAGGAGCCTGGCGCTGACAGGGTCGCTTCTGGACAGACTGAGTGACTGTTTCAAAGCAAATATTTCAATGCATTCTTTTGGTTTTCACTTCTTTCTGAGTAAACCCTATTATATTTCTGCTGTCAGGCAACAAGAGTAACTGCTATGCTTGTTTTATAGTAAGAAGAGAGGATTTCTGTGCCTGGGTTGAATTCATTGACAAAAGAGTTTATTACCCTCATTTCGGACACTAAGATTTTCTTGTTAGATACCTAACAGTATGTCTCTACAATAACAACTTACACATCTTTAAAGTAAATTACTTTAATACCTCCCCAAACTTACAGGTTTAATTTCCAAATTAGTCCGCATTCTATCTAGTAGCAATTTTTACAGAAACTGCTTTCAAGAATAATTTGGAATTAACTCATTGATGTGTATATGAAAATGCTTTCCCAAAGTATTAGAAAAAATGTATTCTCAGAAAGTAAAAATAGGCTTCCTGCACTTCTTTAAACATTATCTGCTTTCTTAAGTAGCAAAATAGTAATACTTTACCCAGTCTCAGAATTAAATATCGAATGATGGTGGACTACAGTAACGAGGTTGCTCTCTGCACAAAGAAATTATTCAGGATTTATCATCTTGTTTAGTTTTTGCCTTCCTAGAACTTAACAAGTTGCAACTCCTTTCAAGATAGAGGTTGTGACGTATCTCGAGTTCTTTGATCCCGATGCACAGCACTCAACTGTAATTGTGTTTTCCCCTTAAGGATGTGAGCGACAAACTGAGCCTCCGCTTCCCTGGGTTATACATGGTGGGACAAAGAGACTTACTATTCAACTACAGGAGATTCTTCGTAAGCTTGTTGCACGGGGTTTTAACATCTTTGGTCCTCTTCTTCATACCTCTTGGAGCTTATCTGCAAACTGTGGGACAGGATGGAGAGGCGCCCTCAGACTACCAATCTTTTGCTGTCACAATTGCCTCTGCTCTTGTAATAACAGTCAATTTCCAGGTATGTGGCTTTAGTCAACTGTTTTCAGTACCTGTTGGTACTGTATGCATTTCTGTATGTAGACCAGCGTGCACATCCGCCTGGCTCCCATTCTTCCTCCAACTGAGGCTCTGCTGCTTTGCAAATATGAATGGATGCTATTTTCATCCCTTATACCAAACATATTTCCTATTTCTTGCCTGAGCCAAAGATAGCTTCTGATTGTTCAGTATTCAAGCCATACCATGCTTAAATTGCTGAATTCTATTTTCAGAATCCTTACATCCTTGATTTCTTGCTAACTCCCCAAATGAGTGCTCTGTTTTTCTCTGGTTTCCCCAACAGATTGGCTTGGATACTTCTTATTGGACTTTTGTGAATGCTTTTTCAATTTTTGGAAGCATTGCAATTTATTTTGGCATCATGTTTGACCTTCATAGTGCCGGAATACATGTTCTCTTTCCATCTGCATTTCAATTTACAGGTTGGTATTTTCTAAATTCCAAAAATAAATAAAATAGAAAAATGTCATTAATTTAGATTCTGACATAACTTCAGGGTAAGTAAAAACATAAAGTGTAAATTACTGCTAGTGAAAATTAACGTCCTGACTAGAATTGGGGGTGGTGGGTTGGAAGGGTGGTAACGTGATGGGAGGAAAGCAAATTAAAATAACTAAGCTATAATTGTGCTTTTTTTTCTTCCATAAAACCTAATATTAGTAGGTTATTGGGAAACTGGGAATACATGTATTGCTGGTAGCACTATAGTTTAATCTTTCTAAAGCACTACCTAGAAATATGTAATGAATTTTTGTGTACATTTTGATCCAGTATTTCCACATGGGGAAAATACCCTAACATGAAACACACCAAATTTTGGAAAGATAATCTGTACAAAGACTGTATCACTACAACATTTCTAATTGTCTTTTAAAAATTGGAAATAACCCTCCCTAAGAATATCAAATTAGCTAAACAAACTATGAATCCCAGATGATGGAATTCTAGAACTTAAAAGTGGACTGCATCATCGGAAATACATATACAGAGCAATAAGTAAACTTATGGAAAACAAAACAGTTTACAGCTATATAAAATATATGACAAACTGACAAATGCTAGAATGAAATATCAAAAATATTATAAATAGCGTGAATTAGAATTTATGAACATCTTATTATGGATAGAGTAGTTTGGATTCACAGTGGAAAAAAATTCCCCATAAACTCATTTCCCTGTAAAAGATTAGGTTTTTCTTTGTTTGTTTTAATGATCAGTTGTTGGGTTATAAAAGACAATTGCTATGGTAACCCTTTTCTTATTGGGATTGAGCTCATTTATTTTATGACTGTGTTCTTGCTTACTGACTCTGTGTTTTAAAGTTTTAGTACCCACTTACTTAGAATATTCTCATAGGGAATGTGTTTTAAACCCATACACATTTATGCTATTATTTTTATAAACTCACAGTGTAAGTACAGAAAATATTGTGAGAAACTTGGTTCTAGTTTTAAAATTGAGTAGTATATGGTCACCTGGTTATATTACAGAATTGAATTGTTACTTCCTCTGACATAAAAACTAGTAGCCTAATTCAGTGGTAAAAGCCTAGCTCTAGTCAGATGGACATGGGTTTTAATTCAGGAGTTGCCATAGCTAGTTGTTACCTTGGGCAAATTTTTTTACTCTCCACAAACTCAGTTTCTTCATGTGATAGAGGGCAATACTCCTCTCTCAGAAATGATTAAGTGGCATGACCTAAAACACCCAGCATAAGGCTTATCCCACAAATGGCAGTGCCCATTGTTAATACATGGCGTTTCAAACCAAAACTATAAGTTGGAAGTGCTTTTTTAAGTTCCTGAAAAAATCCACAAGTATAAATTGCCTTCTTTTCCATTTTTAATTAATGCAATGTCAACAAATGTACTTTCTTTTTTCGCTATTTATATGTTCACTTATATACACTTGCCTTGTTCCAAAGAATTTACGTGCCTAATTCTGCTTTGCTTAGTCTGGTTTTAAAATGTTCATTCCTTGAGCAGTGGTGGGATGTTTTTGGGAGGGCAATCTGGTTGTAAAAGCTCACCACAGAGAATCCACTTGTGGACTGTGGAATATTAGCTATGCCCCCCTTGGGATGAAAACCATTGTGATTCATTCTCTGTGCTTTTTCCAGGCACAGCTTCAAATGCTCTGAGACAGCCATATATTTGGTTGACCATCATCTTGACTGTTGCTGTGTGCTTGCTGCCTGTTGTTGCCACACGATTCTTGTCAATGACCATCTGGCCATCAGAAAGTGATAAGGTATAGAAAAAAAAAGTCTTCTCCTAACTCTGAGTGCCTCTCACAGAAATCAAAGCATTTCTCCAAAGCAGCTTTCCTGCAAAATTCTAAGCTCTTGGGAAGTTTGGTCTGAAAATTTTTTAGGACTACTCTTTTTTTTATTACAAAAATTACGAAATATCAAAAGGAAAATAGTATAATGAACCCCCATATATCTATCCTCTCAATTTAGCAATTATACTATTAATATTTTGCCCTGCATACAGGTTGGGGTTTTTCTTCATTTAAGGGAAAATGAAAAATCTTGTAGCAGGATCCTTTGAGCTACAAGTAACAGGGAGATATGGCTCAAAATGGTTCAATGATGATGTATCACCTCCACTCACATCGTAATTAGGTTTCAGGCTCAGCTGATGGGCAACTTAATGTTATCAAAAAAGAACTGGGGTTTTTTCCATCTCCCCCCTCTGCTGAAAGATGGCTACAGGAGTTCCCGGCACTGCGTCCTGACATGTCAATATCCAGGGGAAGATGAAAGACTGATTATGCTGTTGCTTTCCCTTAGGAGGCTGGCAACGTTTTTTTGTTTTGCCTGGGAACTTTTTATGGAAGGGCCCAGCACACTTTTCTCAGGCCTCATTAGCCGGAATTAGATCACATGCCCATTCCTGGACTAGTAGAGGGCAAGTCAAGTCGATCAGTCCTACCCCTGGGGGTGGCGTCCACATGGAGGAATGTGGCTGTAAGCAGGAGGATGGTACCTGAGTAAACTCATTTCCATCAGAAAGGAGGAGGAGGAGAGAACAGCTGCTAGGTAGGTAGCCTTCACTATCCTCCAGCTTTCCCTCCTCCACTGACAAGGGTGTGCAGTAGCAACCCGGAAGGAGGCCAACAGTCTTTTCTAAACCTGTACCTCTATGAAATGGAAAGAGCGCACTAGTTTAGGGGTGGGAATCCTGGCACCCCATTTTCTAGCTCTGAGAGCTTGGAAACATCATGTAACCTGCCTCCCTCCATTTCCTCCACTTTAAAGCGAGTATGGTTATGCCCACCCCCAAATGAGGCAGGTGTGCAGCCAGTTCTTTTTAACCTTACCCCATCTCTCCTGCTTTCGTAGATTCAGAAGCACCGAAAGCGGTTAAAAGCCGAAGAGCAGTGGAAGCGGCGGCAGAATGTGTTCCGCCGGGGCGTGTCTGCACGGCGCTCGGCCTACGCTTTCTCCCACCAGCGTGGCTATGCCGACCTCATCTCTTCGGGGCGCAGCATCCGCAAGAAGCGCTATCCCCTGGATGCAGTCATCGCCGATGGGACGGCAGAATACAGGCGAACCGTGGAGAGCTGAGGCATTTGCTTCAGGTGACCTGTAGCAAAACAATCACACAAAGTAAAATGTCTTCTTTTTTTATGAGAGACTCGACTTTTTGAAAAAAAAAAAAATTTGTCACAAGGATGTTGAAGGCAATAACCTTTTTAACAAGCTACAATACTTGGGTTGGACTACTGCAATAGCAAAGCCAAGGAGACCTTTTGAAAAGTCGTGTTGATGTTTTGTTTTGATTCAAAGTGAACGTTTTTAACCCCATCTCAATCTAGGACAAGAGAATTAGAAAACGTCTTATTTCAGTTCAAATGGTATTGTACTGTAAAATTACAATTAGATTTTCCTGTCTGGGATCTTCAGCACAAATTTCTCAGACGCTCCTTTTTTCCTGGAGTCCACCTTACTAACAAAGATCTTTTATTTACAATGGTAGTGACGAAAGATTCATGAATGTTCATCCCCTAGAAGCTAAGTGGTCTGATGACTTTTTCAGAGTTGATAATGGGGCTGCTTGGTTTCATGGTCTCATATTGGTTTACTAATTCAGCTCAATCAACAAAAATTACTTCACATTTCATAAGTACAAGGTTTTGATCTGTTTCGGTTTACTACCAGGTTAAAAGAGCACATTACGTACGTTTACTCTGAAATAATATATAATAGTAAGACACTTCCTGTAGTACCAAGTGCATTTATTTTCTACTGTCATTAAAAACAGATACTTAAATATTTATGGGCTTTTTAAAAAAAAGCTTTTAAAAACTGAGGGTATCAGTGATAAATTGCAGAATATTTTGCAAAGCTTTCTTTTGAAAAGCAAACTTTTGTGCCTGCCTATATGTAAAGTATTTTATAAGGGACTTGAACAGAGACCTCACTCTTTTCTACTTGTCTTATGTCTTGAGAGAAAAGGCTGTTGGTAGCCATATTTCTAAGACTAACAGTGTATCATTTTAAAACTGAACATAACTTTAGGCAATTATGGAAACTATCCTCAAAGAGGTAAAAGTTATTTATCCAGGGGCTTTTCTCACTCTGTGTTTCACACACTAGTTTCCAGTGAAGACAGAAAAGTGTCTTCAATAATTCTGTTCTTTACCATTAGGTTGTGAATGTTCACAATATCTGTTCCTTTGAATTCCTTATGAGGAAATCACAGCATGTATATATTCATTGTCTAGATATGAAAAGAATATAGCTCTTTAGTCTACGGAAGTAAATTTCCGGAAGTTTACAACTTTTCTTTATCTTGTAAATTTAAAAATTGTAAGTTTTTTTGTGTAATTCTGTCAGTTTCAGATTTCTCTCCCGTTTTGCAAATTGTGGGAAAGGTCGACAATGCAAATGTGTCAAAGACTTACATGGTTGGGTGCAATATTAACAATTTTAAAATGCAAATTGCTTTGGATAAATTATTTCTATATTCTGTAAATCTGAGATTAATGTATATTTTTGTTTAAAAAATAAATGCTTTAGTAAAATCTTTGGAAGTACAATCTTCTAAAATACTTTTAAGTTGGGTGTTTTATCTTAGACTGGGGCAGATGATGGAAGAATCTAGGCCTGCCTGGTTTTTAAAGGAACACAGGTGGTAAGAAGTAAGTTACTGGCAGGGTACTAAGTGTTAGGGTCAAAGTGGCTGAGAAAAGGATCAGACTACAGAGGTAGAGGGTATGGATTTATAGTTGGCAAGACCAACTGTATCCCGGGAGGGTGCATCTTAGGATATCAGGGAACAGTTTTTCCAAGTGACCTCAACTCTTTGGAGCCAGATTAAAAGCAAAGGTAAGCCCTGACCAAAAGTAGGGGCTGGGAAGTGAGCAGAAAAATGAGCAAAGGGGAATTAGGATATTGAAGGGCAGGAGAGCAGGTAAGGACAAGGAGGGATGCCTGAGGCTGGAGGAGGGCCGAGTCTGATGAGCTAGCTGCAGGACAGGTAGTCAGTTCCTGGACAGTAAGGAAAGCTGTGACCCCATTAGGGAAATGTGACAGACGAGGAGGTTCTTTGCAGGAGGACAGAGATGGGGGACTTTTCTGGGAGGCATAATTAGTAGCAGGTGATGAGAGAGTATCAGTCTAGGCGTGTTCTGTAAGGTAGGAAATCAAGACCCCGCTCTTTGCTATTTTAAAACGGACAGCCTGCTTCCAGAGCGGAATTTCGTATCTACATCAGGGCAACCCGTTAGAAACGGGTGGGAGGAGACAGACAGATTATTAACCTCTGCAATAGAAATGGTATCAGAAAACCTGAGCAGACCTGGGAGATGGTCCCTTAAAGAAAATTAAGGTCCATTTTTTCCTTAGGATATACTACTGTATTTAAATTGGTTGAGGAATAAATGTTTTTAACCAAAGAGCGCCACCTAAAGGTTCTTACTGATGTTCAGTACCAGAAACTTCAGTAAAGGCATCTGATGGGGATAAAATGGTTCTTAAGAGACTCCAATGTGACAGCAAAATGTACCCTAATGGAATCTAAATATGTTTTAACAGTTGCTGCCTTCATGTGATGTGAATGAAGCTTAGGAAAATTTTAAGACAGCTTCTAAAAGTCTTGTCAGAATCTGCTTCTAAGTTATAGCTGTAATAAAACTTCTGGTGCATGGGACTTCCCTGGTGGCACAGTGGCTAAGAATCTGCCTGCCAATGCAGGGGACACGGGTTCGAGCCCTGGTCCGGGAAGATCCCACATGCCGCAGAGCAACTAAGCCCGTGTGCCACAACTACTGAGCCTGCGAGCCACAACTACTGCAGCCCTCGCGCCTAGAGCCTGTGCTCCACAACAAAGAGAAGGCACCGCAATGAGAGGCCCGCACACTGCAACAGAGTAGCCTCCGCTCGCCACAACTAGACAGAGCCCACACATGGCAACAATGACCCAACTCAGCCAAAAAATAAATAAATTAATTAAAAAAAAAAAAAAAGGCTCATACTCTCAGACCCACCTGCACCAGGGCCCAGCACAGAAGGAGCCAACTGAAATGCACCCAGACTTTATGTAAAGGCTTTACTGCTTACCTTAGAGTGTTGGTCCGAGGGGCAGGGGTCAGATTTAACACGCATGCCTGCTGGGGTACCCTCCAAGGACAAAGGCTGGTGGATGCCATCTTTGTCTCACTCCTGCCGGCAGGGCACCATCTTTTTAGTATTTTAATCTACATTCTTTTTTTCCCCCCAGTCAGCACCATCTTTATGCCCTCCCTGTGCTGCAATGTAGAGCACCAGTATCTCCAGAAGGGAGCTTTTACATGCATCCGGTATCTTTTTATGTCTGGTACCCTGGTTTTTGTGACTACAACTCAGGGGACACCCCTGATTGCCTGGCTCTGGCGGCCAGTGGGGCTTATGCTCATGGGTCCAGCAGGACTGTAACCAACAGCAAAAGAGTTCTTAACCGGCTACCATCTCCAGGGAACAGCAAGAGGCAACAGTCAGAGGAGTCTTACTATGAGAGGCCCACTAACTTACCTTCATAACTGTGGCCTAAGATTTCCAAGGAAGCACACATCTAAGTGTCTACTGTAATGCTCTCCAGCAGCCTCAGAGCATGAGCACTCTCTTTGCACTTTCACCCTACAGCCATCAGAGCACTACTGTCTCCCAGGGAGGAGCTCATACATGTGTCTGGTCCCAGGTTTTACATCTGGTGCCTCAGTTTTTGTGGCTGCCACCTAGGGGATGCCCCTTAATCACCTGCCTCTGGGAGCCAGCAGGGCTTGTGTTCCTGGATCCCATGGCGTTGTTATAAATGGGGAGACAGTTCTTGGCCTGCTACCACCCCCAGGGCACAGTGAGACAGCAGACTGAAACAAACCCCAGTCTTTCTGTGATAAAGGAATATGTGCTTGTCCTGGAGCTTTGGCCTGAGGGGCAGGCTTCTGGTTGGATGTAGGGACCTACTGAGATGCTCTCCTTGGACAAAAGCCAGAGAACACCATTTTTGTGCTCTCCATCTGCCCACCAGTATCTCTCAGAAAGGAGTTTGTACAGTTGTCTGGAGCCCCAATTTTTGTGACTGATACCCACGGGGACACGTTTAGGGTATCCAGCTTTTGCAGCCAGCAGGGCTTATGCTTGCAGTCCTTCAGTACTGTATATATTTGTATATGCTGATACCTGAGAGTCTAGCTTCCAATAAGCCTGCTAACTGAGACCCTCCTCTATGGGATACTGACAGACTGAGAGCCTCTAAAATTAAAATGGGCAGCCTGGACAATCACAAAGGTATGAGAGACAAGCAAGAGCTAGGGTAGGGCTGGATGACAAGGTTCTCCTACATGAGGCCACCCCCTCAAGATTAAGAGGTGGCTGTTTCACCTCCACATAGACACCAACACAGAGAATCAAGGAAAATGAAGAAATAGAGGAATATGTTCCAAATGAAATAAGATAAAATCTCAGAAAAAGAATTAATGTAATGCAGATAAGTAATTTACCTCATAAAGGGCTCAAAACAAAGATCATAAAGATGCTTACCAAGCTCAGGAAGGGAATGGATGAACACAGTGAAATCTTTGACAGAGATAGAAGGTATAAGAAAGTATCAAATAGAAGTCACAGAGCTGGTGGTTGGGGGGGTGGGATGAACTGGGAGACTGGGATTGACATACAGACGCTACTATATAGAAAACAGATAACTAATGAGAACCTACTGTATAGCACAGAGAACTTTACTCAATGCTCTGTGGTGACCTAAATGGGAAGGAAATCTAAAAAAGAGTGGATATGTGTATGTGTATAACTGATTCACTTTGCTGTACAGAAGGAACTAACACAACATAGTAAATCAACTATACTCCAATTAAAAAAAAAAGTCACAGAGCTGAAGAAACAATGATCAAACTGAAAAGTACACTATTGGGGTTCAACAGTAAACTAGACGAAGCAGAAGAAAGGACAAGTGGGCAGTGGACTTCACCTAATCAGAGAAACAAAAAGAAAAATGAAAAAAAGTGAAGATAGCTTAAAGGACTTACGGGACAACATCAAATGGACCAACATTTGCATTAAAGGGGTCACAGAAATAGGAGAGAGAAGACTCATTTGAAGAAACAACAGCTGAAAACTTCCCTAACCTGGGGAAGGAAACAGACACCTAGGTGCAAGAGGAACAGATAGTTTCAAATAAGAACTCAGAGACCCACACCAAGACATATTATAATTAAAATGTCAAAAGTTAAAGACAAGGAGAGAATCTCAAAAGCATGAAGAGGAAAACAACTTTTTGTGTACAAAGAATCCCCCCTAAGACTACCATCAGATTTTTGAGCAGAAGTTCTGCAGGCAATATAGGGAGTGGCATGATATGTTCAAAGTGATTAAAGAAAAAAAACTTCGAACAAAGAATACTGTATCTGGCAAAGCTGTCATTCAGAACTGAAGAGATAAAGTTTTCCAGACAAGCTAAAACTAAAGGAGTTCATCAACACTAGACCAGCCTTACAAGAAATGTTAAAAGGACTTCTGTAAGCTGAAAGGAAACTGCTAATCAGTAACAGGAAAACATGGACGTCTCACTGGTAAAGGTAAATATATAGTAAAATTCAGAATAATCTAATGTTATAAAGGTGGTACATTAATCACTTATAAAGCTAGTATGAAAGTTATGTAAAGGCCAACTAGCCCGAGGCAGGGGAACGCAATCAGACTCACAGGTTGCATCAGACCGAAACTTTCCGGACCACCCAGTTCCAGAAACTGACCTGGAGACTTTCCGGACCACCCAGTTCCAGGAACTGACCTGGGGAGTTTCCACCCGGCCCAGCCTTCCCGCCTTTTGAGGGGCGGGACTAACGGTCCCAAGACTGATGCAGCCAGCACCGGATACTGCCACGATACCCGACGAGACCACCAAATAAGGAATAACCTGCACCCTCCCGGATTCACCACACCCCTTTCCCTTCTTCCCCTATAAATTCTGCCCAAACCCTCACCCGGGTGTGACTTCTCTGGCCCCTTTCTCTCGGACCAGTGAACCTCGCCCAGGAGCGTTCCCAAATAAAGCTTGTTTAAGCTCTCCTCCGTTTCTTGGTACTGTTCCTTACAAGTTAAAGGACAAAAGTAGTAAAAAATGTAACTATAATAATTTGCTAAGGCATACACAAAATAAAAAGATGTAAATTGTGACATCAAAAACATAAAACAAGAGGAAGCAGAAAATAAAAATATAGAGCTGTAGGATGCATTCAAACTTTTAAGTTGTTAGCACCTTAAAATAAACTGCTATAGGTTGTTATATGTAAGTCACAGAAAAAAACCCATAGTAGATACACAAAAGACAGAGATAAAGGAATCTAAGCATACCACTACAGGAAAGCATCAAATCAGAAAGGAAGCAAGAGAAGAAAGGAACAGAAGAACAATAAAACAGCCAGGAAACAAGTAACAAGATGGCAATAAGTACATACCTATCAATAATTACTTTAAATGAAAAAGAACTAAATTCTCCAATCAAAAGACAGAGTGGCTGAATGGATTAAAAAAAAAAAAGATCCATCTATGCTGCCTACAAGAGACTCACTTCAGATGTAAAGGCACACAGACTGAAAGTGAAAGGATAGGAAAAATATATTCCATGCAAATGAAAACCAAAACAAGCTGGGGTGGCTATACTTATATCAGATAATATAGAGTTTAAAACAGTCTGTAGTAAGAGATAAAGAAGATCATTACATAGGTACAATGGGGTCAATCTAACAAGAGGATATAACATTTGTAAATATTTATGAACACAACATAAGAGCACCTAAGTGTATACAGCAAATATCAACAGACCTGATGAGAGAAATAAAAAGCAATACAAAAACATTAGGTGACTTTAATACCACAGTTTCATGAATGGATAGATCATCCAGACAGGAAATCAATAAGGAAACACTGGTTTTAAACATGTTAAAGCAAATGAACATAACAGATATATACAGAACATTCCATCCAAAAGTAACAGAATACACATTCTTCTCAAGTGCACATGAAACATTCTCCAGGGTTGATCATTTGTTAGGCCACAAAACAAGTCTTAATAAATTTAAGACTGAAGTCATACCAAGCATCTTTTCTGACCACAATGGTATAAAACTAGAAATCAATCAGAAGAATAAAACTGGAAAAATCACAAATATATGAATATTAAATAACATAGTACCAAACAACCAATGAATCAAAGAAGTAATCAAAAGAGAAATTTTAAAATACCTTGAAACAAACGAAAATGGAATACAACACACCAAAACCCATAAGATGTGCCAAAAGCAGTTTGAAGAGGAAGTTCATAGCAATAAATGCCTACTTCAAGAAACAAGAAAAATCCCAAGGATTTTACACCACCTCAAGGAACTAGAAAAAGAAGAATAAAGCCCAAAGTTAGTAGAAGGAAGAAAATAACAATGAGCAGAATGGAAATAACTGCTCTAAAGACCAAAAAAAAAAAGATTTTAGAAAAGATCAATGAAACTAAGAACTGGTTTTTCAAAAAAGATAACAAAATTGACAAACTGTTAGTGAAACTCACGAGAGAGAGAGAGAGAGAGAGAGAGAGAGAGAGAGAGCACTCAAATAAAATCTGAAATGAAAGAGGAGAAATTACAACTGATACCATAGAAATACAAAGGATCCTAAGAGATTACTATGAACAATTATATATCAACAAATTGGACAACCCAGAAGAAATGGAAAGTGTCCTAGAAACATATAACCTAACAGGATGAATCATGAAGAAACAGAAAATCTGAACAGACCAAATACTAGTAAGGAGATTGAATTAGTAATTAAAAACCTCCCAAGAAAAAAAGTCTAGGGCCAGATGGCTTCATGGGTGAATTCTACAAAACATTAAAAGAATTAATACCAATCCTTCTCAAACTCTTCCAAAAACCAGAAGAGGAAGGAACACTTCCAAACTCATTTTATGAGGCCTGTATTACCCTGATACCAAACCAGAAAAGGATGCCACAAGAAAAGGAAATTACAGGCCAATATCCCTGATGAACATATATGAAAAAAACCTCAATAAAATATAGGCAAACAGAATTCAACAATACATTAAAAGGATCATGCACCATGATCAAGTGGGATTTATTCTAGGGATGCAAGGATGGTTCAACATCCACAAATCAATCACTGTGATACAGTACAGTAACAAAATGAAGGATGAAAATCACATGATCATCTCAATAGATGCAGAAAAAGCACCTGACAAAATTCAACATCCATTTATGATAAAAACTGGGTATAGTGGGTATAGAGGTATTACGTTGAGGTATACATACCGCAACATAATAAGGGCCATATATGATAAGCCCACAGCTAACATACTCAATGGTGAAAAGCTGAAAGCTTTTTTCTTCTAATATCAGGAACAAGCTAAGGATGCTACTCTTACCACTTTTATTAAACATGGATTTAGAAATCCTATCCAGAGTAATCAGGTAAGAAAAAGAAAAGGCATCCAAATCAGAAAGAAAGAAGTGAAACTCAATATTTGCCAATGACATGATATTATAGAAAACTCTAGACTCCACCAAAAAACTTAAAACTAATAAAACAGTACAGTTGCAGCATACAATATCAATACAGTTGACACTTGAACAACAGAGGTTTGAACTGCATGGATCCACTTACACATTACTTTTTCTCAATAAATACACACTACAGTACCACACAATCTTGGTGGTTGAATCTGTGGATGCAGAGTGCCAGCTATAAAGTTATATGCAGATTTTTGACTGTGTGTGTGGGGGGGGGCAGGGGAGTCAGTGCCCCAAACCCCATGATGTTCAAGGGTCAATTATATATAAAAACCTACTGGGTTTCTATACACTAATAACACAACAGCAAAAAAAAAAAAAAAGGAGGTGAAAGGCCTGTACAATGAAAACTGTAAGACACTGATGAAAGAAACTGAAGATGACACAAATAAATGCATAGATATTCCATGCTCATGTACTGCAAAAATTAATGTTTTAAAAATGTCAATACTACCAAAAGCAATCTACAGATTCAATGCAATCCCTATCAAAATTCCAATAGCATTTTTCACAGAAATACAATAAATAATCCTAAAATTTGTAAAGACCCACAAAAGACTGAGTAGCCAAAGCCATCTTGAGAAGGAAGAACAAATCTGGACTCATCACACTCCCTTATTTCAAACAATATTACAAGTTATAGTAATCAAAACAGCACAGTATTGGCATTAAAGAGACACATCAATCAATGGAACAGAAGAGAGAGTCCAGAAATAAACCCATGCATATATAGTCAATTAATTTACAACAAATGAGCCAAGAATATACAATGCAGAAAGGACAGTCTCTTCAATAAATGGTGCTGCATGCAAAAGAATGAAACTGGACCATTCTCTTACACCATACACAAAAATTAACTCAAAATGGACCAAATGTTTGAACATAAGACCTGAAATAAGTGGTAAGTTCCTTGATATCAGTCTTGGTGATAATTTTTTGCATTTGACATGAAAAGCAAAGGCAATAAAAGCAGAAATAAACAAGTGGGGACTATGTCAAATTAAAAAGCTGCACAGCAAAGGACATCACTGAATGGGAGAAAATATTTTCAAATCATTTTTCTTATATGGGGTTAATATACAAAATATATAAAGAATGCATACAACTTAATAGCAAAAAAACAAACAGTACAACTAAATAAACATTTTTCCAAAGAAGACATATAGATGGCCAACAGACACATGAAAAGGTACTCACGTCACTAATCATCAGGAAAATGTAAGTCAAAGCCACAATGAGATATCACCTCACACCTGTTAGAATGGCTATTATCAAAAAGACAACAGGGCTTCCCTGGCGGCGCAGTGGTTGAGAGTCCGCCTGCTGATGCAGGGGACACGGGTTCGTGCCCCGGTCCGGGAAGATCCCACATGCCGCAAAGAGGCTGGGCCCGTGAGCCACGGCCGCTGAGCCTGCGCGTCCGAAGCCTGTGCTCCGCAGCGGGAGAGGCCACAGCAGTGAGAGCCCTGCGTACCGCAAAAACGAAAACAAAAACAAAAAAAACAAACCAAAAAAGACAACAAATAACAAGTGTTGGTGAGGATGTGGAGAAAATGATCACCTGTGCACTGATGGTGGGAATATAAATTGGTGCAGCCACGATGGTAAACTATGGAGGTTCCTCAAAAATAAAAATAGAACTACCACACAATCCAGCAATTCTACTTCTGTGTATTCATCCAAAGTAAATGAAAATACTGTGTCAAAATGATATCTGCACCCCCATGTTCATAGCAGCATTATTTACAATAGCCAAGATATGGAAACAAACTAAGCATCCATCAATGGATGAAAGGATGAAGAAAAGGTGGAATATATACACAACTGTTGTATATTATTCAGCCATGAAAAAAATAAATAAAATTTCATCATTTGCAACAACATGGATGGACCTTGAGGGCATACTAAGTGAAATAAGCCAAAGAAAGACAAATACTATATGGTCTCACTTTATATGTGGAATCTAAAAAACAAAACAATAAAAAACAAACAAACAAAAACAAAACCAAAAAACTCCTTTGCTCATGGATACAAAAAAACTGGTGGCAGACTGGGAGGTCAAGGGGGTAAAAAACACAAACTTCCAGTTATAAAATAAATAAGTCATGAGAATGTAATGTACAGCATGGTGACTCTAGCTAATAGCACTGTATTGTACATTTGAAAGTTGCTAAGAGAGTCTTTGTTTTTAAATTTAATTTTCTTTTCTCTCTCTCTCTCTCTCTCAGTCTTGCCCGTGAGGCATGCAGGATCTTAGTTCCCTGACCAGGGATCGAACCCATGCCCCCTGCATTGGGATAATGGACTCTTAACCACTGGACCACCAGGGAAGTCCTGAGACTAAGTTTTAAAAGTTCTCATCCCAAGAAAATAAAATTGTAACTATGTATGCTGAAGGATGTTAACTAGACTTACTGTGGTGATCATTTCACAATATATACAAATATCAACTCATTATGTTTGAATATTACATGTCAATTATATCAATTAAATTTTTAAAAAATTTAGAAAGGGATGAAATGATAATACATGCTACATAGTGGGTGAACCCTGAAAACATGCTAAGTAAAAGAAGCCAGATTCACAAGGTTACATATTTATGATTCCTTTTATGTGAAACACCCAGAATAGGTAAATCCATAGAGACAGCTGATTGGTGACTGCCAGGGGCTGGGAGCAGGAGGGTATAGGGAACAAATGCTAAATGGGTGTATTAGTCAGGGTTCTCCAGAGAAATAGTACTAACTGGTGTTTAAGGAATTGGCTGACACCATTGTGAGGGTTGGCAAGTTTAAAATGTGCGAAGTAAGAGGTTGGCAGGCTGAAATTCCAATAAGGGTTGATGTTGTGGTTTTGAGTCCAAAGGCCGGAAACTGAGGCAGAGTTTTTATGCTGCAGACTGGAGGCCAAATTCCTTCTTCCTTGGGGAACCTCAGACTTTTATCTTAAGGCCTTCAACTAATTAGATGAGACCCACCCACATTACAAAGAGTATTCTACTTTATTCACAGTCTACTGATTTAAATGTTAATAACACCTTCATAGCAACATCTAGATTTGTGTGTGACCAAACAGTTGGGCACCACAGCCTACCCAAGTTGACACATAAAATTAACCATCACAATGGGAATGGGCAGTGAATTAGCCCATCAGCAGCATCTATCAGAGGCATCATTACTTCTTCATATTTATATGGCGAGAAGACCTTTAAACTGATCCTAAGTAAGCACTACAACCTTGAAGGCTAAGGTGGTTTTAGCTTTGTTATTGTTTTGTATAAAAAGAAAATCAGTTTTTCTAGTATTCTTTCAGTTGATGTGAAATTCATGTACATAAAATTAACCATTTTAAAGTGTACAATTCAGGGGCATTTAGTACACTCATAATATTGTGTAAGGGGATGTATGTATAGCTGATTCACTTTGCTGTACAGCAGAAACTAACACAACAATGTAAAGCAACTACACTCCAATAAAAATTTTAAAAAATTAAATTAAAAAACAATGTTGGGCTTCCCTGGTGGCGCAGTGGTTGAGAGTCCGCCTGCCGATGCAGGGGACACGGGTTCGTGCCCCGGTCCGGGAAGATCCCACATGCTGTGGAGTGGCTGGGCCCGTTGAGCCATGGCCGCTGAGCCTGCGCGTCCGGAGCCTGTGCTCCACAACAGGAGAGGCCACAACAGTGAGAGGCCCGCGTACAGCAAAAAATAAATAAATAAATAAAAAACAATGTTGTGTAACCACCACATCTATCAAGTTCCAAAACATTTTCATTACCACAAAAAAAAAAGCCCATACCCATTGTGATGGTTAATTTTAATGTGTCAACTTGGGTTGACAGATGGCAGAGAGAAAATTAGGTTACTGACATAGTTGAACTGCTAGCAGTACCTCCAGACTACTTCCATATGAGAAAAATAAATCCTTACTTGCTTAAGCTGTGTTAGGTTTTCTGCTACTTATGGCTGAAAGCAATTCTAAATGATACAACGGAAGAAGTAACAGTAAATCCAAAAAAGGAAGAAGTTTAAAGGGGGAGAATAATTTGAATACAACTAGACAAAAAATAATAATAAATTAGATACATAAAAATTGTGAGAAAGGAAAAATCTATTATTTTTGAAGGTAATATGGTGGTATTCTTGGAAACACAGTAGAGTCAACTAAAAAACTGTGATAGTAAGAATTCAACAAGATAGTGGGAACAAAACAAATATAAAGATAACTTTCATTTATACCAAAAACAAACAGAAGATATAATGGGGAAAAGATGGTACAGCTGACCCTCGAACAAGGTCAGGGTTAGGGGGGCTGACTCCCTGCACAGTTGAAAATCTGCATATAACTTTACAGTTGGACATCCATATCTGCAGTTCTACATCCATGGATTCAACTAACCATGGATTGTGTAGTACTGTAGTATTTACTGGAAAACAAAATCCACATATAAAGTGGCCCTGTGTAGTTCAAATCTGTGTTGTTCAATGGTCAACTATGTTTACAATTGCAACAAAAATGATAAAATACTGAGGAATAAACTTTACAACTAAGACCTCTACGAATAAAGCTTTAAAACAGTAGTGAGGGCTTCCCTGGTGGCGCAGTGGTTAAGAACCTGCCTGCCAATGCAGGGGACATGGGTTCAAGCCCTGGTCTGGGAAGATCCCACATGCCGCGGAGCAACTAAGCCCGTGAGCCACAACTGCTGAGCCTGCGCGTCTGGAGCCTGTGCTCCGCCACAGGAGAGGCCGTGACAGTGAGAGGCCTGCGCACTGCGATGAAGAGTGGCCCCCACTCGCCGCAACTGGAGAAAGCCCTCGCACAGAAATGAAGACCCAACACAGCCAAAAATAAATAAATAAATTTATTTTAAAAAAAAACAAAAAAAAAAACCAGTAGTGAATTCAAAAGAATAGTTAAGCAAATAAAAGGCATGTCATGTTCCCGGATAAGACATAATACCATAAAGAGTTGAGTCTCACTAATATATAAATGGCATATGATCCCTATAAAAATGCCAACAGTTTTCTTTCATACACAGACTGATTCTAAAGTTCATATGAAAAGATTAGTAAGAGCCAGAAAACTAACAGAGAAAGCAATGAGGGGAGACTACCGCTACCAGACATTAAATATAATTTTAAAACTGATTTAAACAGTGTGATTCTGATGCTTGATTACACATTCCATGGAACAGATCAGAAGATCCAGAAATAGCCCCAAACATATGTAGAAATTTACTACACATAAAGGTGGTATCAAAGATCAGTGGGGGGTGGTGCTTCCCTGGTAGCACAGTGGTTAAGAATCCGCCTGCCAATGCAGGGGACACGGGTTCAAGCGCTGGTCCGGGAAGATCCCACATGCTGCAGAGCAACTAAGCCTGTGTGCCACAACTACTGAGCCTGTGTTCTAGAGCCCGTGAGCCACAACTACTGAAGCCCATGCACCTAGAGCCCATGCTCCTCAACAAGAGAGGCCACCGCAATGAGAAGTCCGCACACTGCAATGAAGAGTTGCCCCTGCTCGCCACAATTAGAGAAAGCCTGTGCGCAGCTACGAAGACCCAATGCAGCCGGAAAAAAAAAAAAAAAAAATCAGTGGGGAAAAGACAGGCTTTTTAATTAATGGTGTTGGAACAACAGGAAAACAAACTGAATACCTTACACTGTAGTAGAATAAACTTCTAATAAATAAAAGATTTGAAAGTAAAAATACTCATAAAAGTACTAGAAGAAAAACATCAGAAAATTCAAATACAGACTTAGAGTAAAGAAAGCATTTCTAATTAAGACTAGGGAATTACCTGGCGGTCCAATGGTTAGGACTCAGTGCTTTCACTGCCAAGGGCCCGGTTCAATCCCTGCTGAGGGAACTAAAATCCCACATGCCGCACAGCACAGCCAGGAAAAAAAAGGGCACTGGGGCTAAAAACACAAAGCTTCAAAGGAAAGGCTAATAAGTTCAAATACATAAATGTAAAAGCTTTCCTTATTACAAAAAACAAAAAAACAAAGATAAATGGTAGGGACTTCCCTGGTGGCACAGTGGTTAAGAATCCACCTGCCAATGCAGGGGACACGCGTTCAAGCCCTGGTCCAGGATGATCTCACACGCCGCACAGCAACTAAGCCTGCATGTCGCAACTATTGAGCCTGCGCTCTAGAGCCTGAGAGCCACAACTACTGAGCCCGCATGCCTAGAGCCCGTGCTCTGCAACAAGAGCAGGCACTGCAACAAGAAGCTCGCACACCACAATGAAGAGTAGCCCTCGCTCACCACAACTAGAGAAAGCCCGCACGCAGCAACAAAGACCCAACACGCCAAAAAACAAATAAATAACTTAAAAATAATAAATGGTAAAGTGGATAAAAATACATTTGCAACTTGTGAGACAAAGAGCTAATTTCCCTAATAAAGACTTCCTCGGATCTGAAAGACTCCAACAATCCAGCAGAAAAAAAATGGGCAAAGCACACAAAGAAATCACGAAAAAAAAATACAAAAGACTCCTACACACAAAGATGTTTAACCTTATCTGTAATAAAGGCAAATCAAAATGATTCAGTGGACCACGTTCACCTATCAACTTGGCAAAAAAGAAAAAGGTTGGCAATGCAACACTGAGACTATGGCAAACAAACCCTCTATTTTATAATATTACTGGTAGGAATATAAATTGATGAAAACTCTTAGCAACTTAGAAACGTCTGTTAAAATTTTAAATGTGTATATCTTTTGACCTAGCAATCACATTTCTCAAATTTATCCTGCAGCTATATCTGCCCACAAGGGAAATGACATGTACTACTGTACTGCAGTACTGTTCATAATAGCAAAACACTGGCAATGAACTAGAAATCCATCACAAGGGACTGGTTAAATGAAGTAAAGTACATCCCCGTGACAGAACACAATGACACTGTAATGGAGACTATCAGAGAATAAGATCTCCACGATTCATTATGACGTGAGAAAAGCCAGGTACAGAACTGTGTTTGTGATGGCTACCTTTTATGTATAAAACAAAAGAGGGGAAGGAGATTAAATTGATCTATAGATTCAACACAATCCCAATCAAAATTTCATAGGATTTTTTGGGTAAAAATTGACAAACTGATTCTAAAATTTAAATGGAAATGCAAAGAACCTAAAATAGCCAAAATGAGAAAGAAAAATAAAGTCGGAGAAGCTAACATTACTTGATCTGGAGAATTATTATAACGCTATATAGTAATCAAAACAGCATGATATTGGCCTAAAGACAGAAAATAGGTCAGTGAACAGAGTAAAAAGTCCAGAAATGAATCCACGTATATATGAACAACCAATTTTTGACAAAGGTACAAAGGAAATGAAATAGAGAAAGGATAGCCTTGTCAAAAAATGGTGCTGGAACATTTGGATATTCACACGTAAAAAAACCAAAACAATGAGCTTGGATCCATACCTCAAGAGTAGCAAAAGATTTGAACAGATGCTTCAACAAAGAAAATATTCAGGAGTGATGTTACCAAGATGGCAACATCGGTTGTTCCCGACTTCACTCCCCCTCATAAGGAGATCAACTAACAACCATTCATTGACAAGACTCCACTGAGAGGATCCTAGAAGGCTGGAGAGAGGCTAAAGCACCCCCCTGCAACACAGACCAAGACAGACCTCCTTAGAAGGGTAAGAGGAGTGGTTACACGCTGATCACACTGCCCCTCCCCAAGGCAGCATGGCCCCACTCTGAGGGGTCTCCCTGAGCCTAAAGTTCCTGCCGTGGAAAAAGAGCCCAGGGTGCACACCCAGCTCCTCCAGCATTCTGGGCTGTTTCTTGGGAGCTTACACTCTGGTCTTGCCCCACAGGGACTGTGGGTAGATCTGCAGTGCTTGACCACTGGAAATCTGACTGTGATGGAGAGGGGAGAGGGGCTTGCAACAGCCAGTGCTCAGATCTTGGCAGAATGAGTTTCTACCTGTAGCACACAAGTGACAGCCCCAAGCGGCGGCTGTGCTCACCTGCAGAGCCAAGAAAGTAGCACACCCTGACCAGGGAGTTCAGTGGGGTACAGATCTGTCTGACTGCAGTCTTCAAACAAAGAGCTTTGCAGCCCTGCAACCTGGCTTTCCCCACAGGGGCAGGGGAGCTGTGTCACAGCCAGCATGCTGATTGTAGCTCCCAGTCCCTCTAGACCAGAAAGTCTGACCTGGTTCCACTGTGAGGCTGCTTGGAACTAGCCTGGGCAGGGGAACTAAGTTATAGCCCCACCCACTGCTGAATAGAGCCTTCGGTCCACTCGACCAGGGAATCTAACCACAGCACTCAGGAACCTGTGTAACCCGCCCAATAGCCCTGCTTACAGTGGTACCTGAACAAAGAGCACAGCCTCTGGCTTCATCTACAGAGCAAAAGCAGTAGCCCCATCTTGCCAGGAATTCAGTGCACAGTCTTGCCTGATTCAGGTTCCCAAACAAAAGGCTGTGCACCCCCTGGAGCCTGTCCTGCTGCCCCATCAGGGCAAGAAAGCTACTTCACAGTGCCATCTAGTGCTGAGCACAGTGCCTAGTTCCAATCATCTCGTAAGCCTGGCCAGAGTACCATCTCACAGCCTTGCCTGGGCCGGGAACCAAGCCAGCAGTCCTATCTCACTGTTCTCAGCCAGGGGCATTCCCCCATTTCCCAACCCCAAAGCTCAGGCAGTGTCCTCACAGAAAAATAAACCCTGATGGTAAACCCCACCTGTTTATTACCAGCAGACACATCCAGAAGCCCAAACTGAGCTGACTGGTGAGGAAATGTCTCAACCAAAGTGAATAAAGTCTGGAAGAGGAACCTGCTAACTCAAGTGAGGAGACAACAACATAAGGAATCATGGGCCATGAAAAATCAGGTAAACATGACATCACCACAGGAAACTAATAAAGCTCTGATAACTGATCCTGAAGAAATGGAGATTTACCAGCTGTAAGATAAAGAATTCAGAATAGTCCTCTTAAAGTGGCTTAGTAAACTACAAGAACACACAGGCAACTAAATGAAATTAGGAAAACATTGCATGAGCAAAACAAGAAGTTCAACAAAGTAACAGAAGCCCTCAACAAACAGATACCAAGAAATCCTAGAGCTGAAAAATACAATGAGTGAACTGAAGAATTCAATAAAGAGCTTCAAAAGTAGACTTAACCAAGCAGAAGAAAGAATCAATGTTCTAGAAAACAGGACATTTGAAATCCCGTCACAGGACCAAAAGAAAAAAGAATTTTAAAAAGTGAAGAAGGTATGTGGGACTTAAGGGACACAATCAAAACAATAACTGCATTGTGGGAATTCCAGAAGGAAAAGAGAAATAGAAAGGGTAAGAAAGTATATTTAACGCAATAATGGCTGAAAACTTCCCAAACCTGGGGAAAGAAATGGATATCCAGATCCATGAGGCCCAAAGGAACCAAATATGTTGAACGCAAATAGGGCTACACCAAGGCACACTATAATTAAACCATCAAAAGTCAAAGACGGGGCTTCCCTGCTGGCGCAGTGGTTGAAAGTCCACCTGCCGATGCAGGGGACATGGGTTTGTGCCCCGGTCCGGGAAGATCCCACATGCCGCAAAGCGGCTGGGCCTGTGAGCCATGGCTGCTGGGCCTGCGCGTCTGGAGCCTGTGTTCCGCAAAGGGAGAGGCCACAACAGTGAGAGGCCTGCGTATTGCAAAAAAAAGTCAAAGATGAAGAAAGAATTCTAAAAGCAGCAAGAGAAAAAAGAGAAGTTATATAAAAGGGAAACTCCGTAAGGCTATAGGTGGATCTCTCAACAGAAATTTTTCAGGCCAGGAGAGAATGGAATGATATATTCAAAATATTGAAAGAAAAAAACCTGTTAACCAAAAATTCTATATACCTGGCAAAGCTGTCCTTCAGAAATGAAGGAGAATAATTCAATAACAAAACAAACAAAAAAACAACCCAATCAAAAAATGGGCAGAAGACCTAAATAGACATTTCTCCAAAGAAGATTTACAGATGGCAAATAAGCACATGAAAAGATGCTCAACACTGGTAATTATTAGAGAAATACAAATCAAAACTACAATGAGGTATCACCTCACACCAGTGTGAATGGCCATCATTAAAAAGTCTACAAATAGGGCTTCTCTGGTGGCACAGTTGTTGAGAATCTGCCCGGCAATGCAGGGGACACAGGTTCGAGCCCTGGTATGGGAGGATCCCACGTGCCGTGGAGCAACTAGGCCCGTGAGCCACAACTACTGAGCCTGCGCGTCTGGAGCCTGTGCTCTGCAACAAGAGAGGCCGTGATAGTGAGAGGCCCGCGCACCACAATGAAGTGTGGCCCCCACTTGCCGCAACTAGAGAAAGCCCTCACCCAGAAACGAAGACCCAACACAGCCGTAAATAAATTAATTAATTAAAATTTAAAAAAAGTCTACAAATAATAAATGCTGGAGAGAGTGTGGAAAATAGGGAACCCTCCTACATTGTTGGTGGGAATGTAAATTGGTGCTGTCACTATGGAAAACTGTATGAGGTTCCTTAAAAACTAAAAATTGAGTTACCATATGATTTGGCGATCCCACTCCTGGATATATACCTGGAGAACACTAATTTGAAAAGACACATGCACCCCAATGTTCATGGCAGCACTATTTACAATAACCAAGACATGGAAGCAACCTAAACATCCATCAACAGATGAATGGATAAAGAAGACATGGTATGTATGTGTATATGTGTATAACATATGCACATTTACACATGTACACACACACACACACACACACACACACACACACACACACACACACACACAGGAATACTACTCAGCCATAAAAAAGAATGAAATAATGCCATTTGCAGCAACATGGATGGACCTAGAGATTATGATACTATGTGAAGTAAGTCAAAGAAAGACAAATATTGTATGATATCACTTATGTGTGGAATCTAAAATAGATACAAATGAACTTATTTACAAAACAGAAACAGAAGCACAGACATAGAAAACAAACTTTTGGTTACCAAGGGGAGGTGGGAGGGGGGAGAGGGATAAATTAGGAGGTTGAGATTAACAAATACACAATACTACATATAAAGTAGATAAAGCAAGGTCCTACTGTATAGCACAGGGAACTATATTCAATATCTTGGAATAAACTATAAAGGAAAAGTACATGAAAAAGACTATATATATAGTTTTACATACATAAAAATATATATTCATATATATATACAAAAAACTGAATCACTTTTCTGTACACCAGAAACTAACACAACATTGTAAATTAACTATCCTTCCACTTAAAACAAAGATTTAAAAAAAAGAAATAAAGGAGAGATGAAAGACTTTTCCAAACAAAAGGTGAAGGCATTCACCACTAGACCTGTCTTACAAGAAATGCTAAAGTAAAAGGACACAAATTAACATCACAAAAACATAATAAGGCAGCATAAAACTCACCGGTAATGGTATATATATATATACACACATACATGCAAAAAGTTAGAGTCTGTAATATGGTAATGGTGGTGCAAAATTCACTTACAACTCTAGTTTAAAAGTTAAAAAACAAATATAGCGGGCTTCCCTGGTGGCGCAGTGGTTGAGAATCTGCCGGCCAAGGCAGGGGACATGGGTTCGAGCCCTGGTCTGGGAAGATCCTACATGCTGCGGAGCAACTGGGCCCGTGAGCCACAATTACTGAGCCTGCGCGTCTGGAGCATGTGCTCCGCAACAACAGAGGCCGCGATAGTAAGAGGCCTGCGCACCGTGATGAAGAATGGCCCCCGCTCGCCTCAACTAGAGAAAGCCCATGCACAGAAATGAAGACCCAACACAGCCATAAATAAATAAATACATTAAAAAAAAAAAAACATAGTAAAAATAACCATAGCTACAATAATATGCTGTTGGTCACACAATATAAAAAATATGTAAAATGTAACATCAATAACCTAAATTGTGAGGGGGTGAGAAGTAAAAATTGTAAAGTTTAGGAATGCTATTGAAGCTAAGTTGTTATCAACTTTAAAATGGGTGTTATAACTTTAAGATATTTTATGGGACTTCGCTGGTGGCACAGTGATTAAGAATCTGCCTACCAATGCAGGGGACATGGGTTTGAGGCCTGGTGTGGGAAGATCCCACATGCTGTGGAGCAACTAGGCCCATGCGCCACAACTACTGAGCCTGTGCTCTAAAGCCCAAGAGCCACAGCTATCAAGTCTGCGTGACCAGAGCCCGTGCTCCGCAACAAGATAAGTCACCAATGATAAACCTACACACTGCAACTAGACAAAGCCCATGCACAGCAATGAAGACCCAATGCAACAAAAAAGAAAAAAAAAACGATATTTTATGTAAGCTTCATAGTAACCACAAGCAAAAATCCTGTAGTATTAAACAAAAGAACATGATAAAGAAGTCAAAGCAGGTGATGAGCAGAAGATGGCGGAAGAGTAAGACGCGGAGATCACCTTCCGACCCACAGATACACCAGAAATACATCTACACGAGGAACAACTCCTACAGAACACCTACTGAACGCTGGCAGAAGACCTCAGACCTCCCAAAAGGCAAGAAAGTCCCCATGTACCTGGGTAGGGCAAAAGAAAAACGAATAAACAGAGACAACAGGATAGGGACAGGACCTGCACCAGTGGGAGGGAACCGTGAAGGAGGAAAGGTTTCCACACACTAGGAAGCCCCTTCGCGGGCGGAGACTGCGGGTGGCGGAGGGGGAAGCTTCAGAGCCGCGGAGGACAGCGCAGCAACAGGGGTGCAGCGGGCAAAGTGGAGAGATTCCCGCACAGAGGGTCGGTGCCGACCAGCACTCACCAGCCCGAGATGCTTGTCGACTCACCCACCAGGGCTTGCGGGGCTGGGAGCTGAGGCTCGGGCTTCCGTCGGATGGCAGGGAGAGGACTGGGGTTGGCGGCGTGAACACAGCCTGCAGGGGGTTAGTGCACCACGGCTAGCCGGAAGGGAGTCCGGAAAAAAGCCTGGACCTGCGGAAGAGACAAGAGACTTTTTCTTCCCTCTTTGTTTCCTGGTGCGCGAGGAGAGGGGATTAAGAGCACTGCTTAAAGGAGTTCCAGAGACGGGAACGAGCCGCGGCTAAAAGCGCGGACCCCGGAGAGGGGCATCACACGCCAAGGCTGCTGCTGCCGCCACCAAGAAGCCTGTGTGCGAGCACAGGTCACTATCCACACCCCCTTCCAGAGAGCCTGTGCAGCCCGCCACTGCCAGGGTCCCCGGATCAAGGGACAAGTTCCCGGGAGAACCCACAGCGCGCCTCAGGCTGGTGCAACGTCACTCTGGCCTCTGCCGCCACAGGCTCGCCCCACACTCCGTGCCCCTCCCTCCCCCGCAGCCTGAGTGAGCCAGAGCCCCCGAAGCAGCAGCTCCTAAATTTAACCCCATCCTGTCTGAGCGAAGAACAGACGCCTTCCGGCGACCATGCACAGGCAGGGCCAAATCCAAAGCTGAGCCCCGGGAGCTGTGAGAACAAAGAAGAGAAAGGGAAATCTCTCCCAGCAGCCTCAGGAGCAGTGGATTAAATCTCCACAATCAACTTGATGCATCTGTGGAATGAAGAGACAACGAATCATCCCAAATTGAGAAGGTGGACTTTGAGAGCAAGATTTATTATTTATTCCCCTTTTCCTCTTTTTGTGAGTGTGTATGTGTATGCTTCTGTGTGAAATTTTGTCTGTGTAGCTTTGCTTCCACCATTTGTCCTAGGGTTCTATCCGTCTGTTTTTTTCTTTAAAAAATTTTTTTTCTTAATAATTATTTTTTATTTTAATAACTTTATTTTATCTTACTTTATTTTATCTTATGTTCTTTCTTTCTCCCTTCCCCTCCCCCTCCCTCTCCCTCTCCTCCCTTTTATTCTTAGCCATGTGGATGGAAGGCTCTTGGTGCTGCAGCCAGGAGTCAGTGCTGTGCCTCTGAGGTGGGAGAGCCAACTTCAGGACACTGGTCCACAAGAGACCTCCCAGCTCCACATGAGACCTCCCAGCTCCACATAATATCAAACGGCAAAAATCTCGCAGAGATCTCCATCTCAACACCAGCACCCAACCTCACTCAACGACCAGTGAGCTACAGTGCTGGACACCCTATGCCAAACAACTAGCAAAACAGGAACACAACCCCACCCATTAGCACAGAGGCTGCCTAAAATCATAATAAGTCTACAGACATCCCAAAACATACAACCAGACGTGGACCTGCCCACCAGAGAGACAAGATCCAGCCTCATCCACCAGAACACAAGCACTAGTCCCCTCCACCAGGAAGCCTACACAACCCACTGAACCAACCTTAGCCACTGGGGACAGACACCAAAATCAACGGGAACTACGAACCAGCAGCCTGCAAAAAGGAGACCCCAAACACAGTAAGATAAGCAAAATGAGAAGACAGAAATACACACCAAAGATGAAGGAGCAAGATAAAAACCCACCAGACCTAACAAAACAAGAGGAAATAGGCAGTCTACCTGAAAAAGAATTCAGAATAATGATAGTAAAGATGATCCAAAATCTTGGAAATAGAATAGACAAAATCCAAGAAACATTTAACACGGACCTAGAAGAACTAAAGATGAAACAAACAACGATGAACAACACAATAAAAGAAATTAAAAACACTCTAGATGGGATCAATAGCAGAATAACTGAGACAGAAGAACGGATAAGTGACCTGGAAGATAAAATAGTGGAAATAACTACTAAAGAGCAGAATAAAGAAAAAAGAATGAAAAGAACTGAGGACAGTCTCAGAGACCCCTGGGACAACATTAAACGCACCAACATTCAAATTATAGGGATTCCAGAAGAAGAAGAGAAAAAGAAAGGGACTGAGAAAATATTTGAAGAGATTATAGTTGAAAACTTCCTTAATATGGGAAAGGAAATAGTTAATCAAGTCCAGGAAGCACAGAGAGCCCCATACAGGATAAATCCAAGGAGAAATACGCCAAGATACATATTAATCAAACTGTCAAAAATTAAATACAAGGGCTTCCCTGGTGGTGCAGTGGTTGGGAGTCCGCCTGCTGATGCAGGGGACACGGGCTCGTGCCCCGGTCCGGGAAGATCCCACATGCCGCGGAGCAGCTGGGCCCGTGAGCCATGGCCGCTGAGCCTGTGTGTCCAGAGCCTGTGCTCCACAACGGGAGAGGCCACAACAGTGAGAGGCCCGCATACCACACACACACAAAAAAAAACCTAAAAAAAAAAAAAATTAAATACAAAGAAGGCATATTAAAAGCAGCAAGGGAAAAACAACAAATAACATACAAGGGAATCCCCATAAGGTTAACAGCTGATCTTTCAGCAGAAACTCTGCAAGCCAGAAGGGAGTGGCAGGACATATTTAAAGTGATGAAGGAGAAAAACGTACAACCAAGATTATTCTACCCAGCAAGGATCTCATTCAGATTTAATGGAGAAATTAAAACCTTTACAGACAAGCAAAAGTTGAGAGAGTTCAGCACTACTAAACCAGCTTTACAACAAATGCTAAAGCAACTTCTCTAGGCAAGAAACACAAGAGAAGAAAAAGACCTACAATAACGAACCCAAAACAATTTAGAAAATGGGAAGAGGAACATACATATCGATAATTACCTTAAATGTAATTGGACTAAATGCTCCCATGAAAAGACACAGATTGGCTGAATGGATACAAAAACAAGACCCATATATGTGCTGTCTACAAGAGACCCACTTCAGACCTAGAGACACATACAGACTGACAGTAAGGGGATGGAAAAAGATATTCCATGCAAATGGAAACCAAAAGAAAGCTAGAGTAGCAATTCTCGCATCAGACAGAATAGACTTTAAAATAAAGACTATTACAAGAGACAAAGAAGGACACTACATAATGATAAAGGGATCGATCCAAGAAGAAGATATAACAATTGTAAATATTTATGCACCCAATATAGGAGCACCTCAATACATAAGGCAAATACTAACAGCCATAAAAGGGGAAATCAACAGTAACACATTCATAGTAGGGGACTTGAACACCCCACTTTCACCAATGGACAGATCATCCAAAATGAAAATAAATAAGGAAACACAAGCTTTAAATGATACATTAAGCAAGATGGACTTAATTGATATTTATAGGACACTCCATCCAAAAACAACAGAATACACATTTTTCTCAAGTGCTCATGGAACATTCTCCAGGATAGATCATATCTTAGGTCACATATCAAGTCTTGGTAAATTTTAAAAAACTGAAATTGTATCAAGTATCTTTTCCGACCACAATGCTATGAGACTAGATATCAATTACAGGAAAAGATCTGTAAAAAATACAAACACATGGAGGCTAAACAATACACTACTTTATAACGAAGTGATCACTGAAGAAATCAAAGAGGAAATCAAAAAATACCTAGAAACAAATGACAATGGAGACACGACGACCCAAAACCTATGGGATGCAGCAAAAGCAGTTCTAAGAGGGAAGTTTATAGCAATACAAGCCCACCTTAAGAAACAGGAAACATCTTGAATAAACAACCTAACCTTGCACCTAAAGCAATTAGAGAAAGAACAACAAAAAACCCCCAAAGTTAGCAGAAGGAAAGAAATCATAAAAATCAGATCAGCAATAAATGAAAAAGAAATGAAGGAAACAATAGCAAAGATCAATAAAACTAAAAGCTGGTTCTTTGAGAAGATAAACAAAATTGATAAACCATTAGCCAAACTCATCAAAAAAAAGGGAGAAGACTCAAATCAATAGAAATAGAAATGAAAAAGGAGAAGTAACAACTGACACTGCAAAAATACAAAAGATCATGAGAGATTCCTACAAGCAACTCTATGCCAATAAAATGGACAACCTGGAAGAAACGGACAAATTCTTAGAAATGCACAACCTGCCAAGACTGAATCAGGAAGAAATAGAAAATATGAACAGACCAATCACAAGCACTGAAATTGAAACTGTGATTAAAAATCTTCCAACAAAAGCCCAGGACCAGATGGCTTCACAGGCGAATTCTATCAAACATTTAGAGAAGAGCTAACACCCATCCTTCTCAAACTCTTCCGAAATATAGCAGAGGGAGGAACACTCCCAAATTCATTCTACGAGCCCACCATCACCTTGATACCAAAACCAGACAAGGATGTCACAAAGAAAGAAAACTACAGGCCAATATCACTGATGAACATAGATGCAAAAATCCTCAACAAAATACTAGCAAACAGAATCCAACAGCACATTAAAAGGATCATACACCATGATCAAGTGGGGTTTATTCCAGGAATGCAAGGATTCTTCAGTATATGCAAATCAATCAATGTGATAAACCATATTAACAAACTGAAGGAGAAAAACCATATGACCATCTCAATAGATGCAGAGAAAGCTTTTGACAAAATTCAACACCCATTTATGATAAAAACCCTGCAGAAAGTAGGCATAGAGGTAACTTTCCTCAACATCATAAAGGCCATATATGACAAACCCACAGCCAACATCATCCTCAATGGTGAAAAACTGAAAGCATTTCCACTAAAATCAGGAACAAGACAAGGTTGCCCACTCTCACCACTGTTATTCAACATAGTTTTGGAAATTTTAGCCACAGCAATCAGAAGAAAAGGAAATAAAAGGAATCCAAATCAGAAAAGAAGAAGTAAAGCTGTCACTGTTTGCAGACAACATGATACTCTACATAGAGAATCCTAAAGATGCTACCAGAAAACTACTAAAACTAATCAATGAATCTGGTGAAGCTGCAGGATACAAAATTAATGCACAGAAATCTCTGGCATTCCTATACACTAATGATGAAAAATCTGAAAGTGAAATCAAGAAAACACTCCCATTTACCATTTCAACAAAAAGATTAAAATATCTAGGAATAAACCTACCTAAGGAGACAAAAGACCTGTATGCAGAGAATTATAAGACACTGATGAAAGAAATTAAAGATGATACAAATAGATGGAGAGATATACCATGTTCTTGGATTGGAAGAATCAATATTGTGAAATGACTCTACTACCCAAAGCAATCTACAGATTCAATGCAATCCCTATCATACTACCACTGGCATTTTTCACAGAACTAGAACAAAAAATTTCACAATTTGTATGGAAACATAAAAGACCCCGAATAGCCAAAGCAATCTTGAGAACGAAAAATGGAGCTGGAGGAATCAGGCTCCCTGACCTCAGACTATACTACAAAGCTACAGTAATCAAGACAGTATGGTACTGGCACAAAAACAGAAAGATAGATCAATGGAACAGGATAGAAAGCCCAGAGATAAACCCACGCACATATGGTCACCTTATCTTTGATAAAGGAGGCAGGAATGTACAGTGGAGAAAGGACAGCCTCTTCAGTAAGTGGTGCTGGGGAAACTGGACAGGTACATGTAAAAGTATGAGATTAGGTCACTCCCTAACACCATACACAAAAATAAGCGCAAAATGGATTAAAGACCTAAATGTAAGGCCAGAAACTATCAAACGCTTAGAGGAAAACATAGGCAGAACACTCTATGATATAAATCACAGCAAGATCCTTTTTGACCCACCTCCGAGAGAAATGGAAATAAAAACAAAAATAAACAAATGGGACCTAATGAAACTTCAAAGCTTTTGCACAGAAAACGAAACCATAAACAAGACAAAAAGACAACCTCAGAATGGGAGAAAATATTTGCAAATGAAGCAACTGACAAAGGATTAATCTCCAAAATTTATAAGCAGCTCATGCAGCTCAATAACAAAACAACAAACAACCCAATCCAAAAATGGGCAGAAGACCTAAATAGACATTTCTCCAAAGAAGATATACAGACTTCCAACAAACATATGAAAGAATGCTCAACATCATTAATCATTAGAGAAATGCAAATCTAAACTACAATGAGACATCATCTCACACCAGTCAGAATGGCCATCATCAAAAAATCTAGAAACAATAAATGCTGGAGAGGATGTGGAGAAAAGGGAACACTCTTGCACTGCTGGTGGGAATATGAATTGGTACAGCCACTATGGAGAACAGTATGGAGGTTCCTTAAAAAACTACAAATAGAAATACCATATGACCCAGCAATCCCACTACTGGGCATATACCCTGAGAAAACCATAATTCAAAAAGAGTCATGTACCAAAATGTTCATTGCAGCTCTATTTACAATAGCCAGGAGATAGAAACAACCTAAGTGTCCATCATCAGATGAATGGATAAAGAAGATGTGGCACATATATACAATGGAATATTACTCAGCCATAAAAAGAAACGAAATTGAGCTATTTGTAATGAGGTGGATGGACCTAGAGTCTGTCATACAGAGTGAAGTCAGTCAGAAAGAGAAAGACAAATACCGTATGCTAACACATATATATGGAATTTAAGGAAAAAAATGTCATTGAAGAACCTAGGAGTAAGACAGGAATAAAGACACAGACCTACTAGAGAATGGACTTGAGGATATGGGGAGGGGGAAGGGTAAGCTGTGGCAAAGTGATAGAGTGGCATGGACATATATACACTACCAAACGTAAAACAGATAGCTAGTGGGAAGCAGCCGCATAGCCCAAGGAGATCAGCTCGATGCTTTGTGACCGCCTGGAGGGGTGGGATAGGGAGGGTGGGAGGGAGGGAGATGCAAGAGAGAAGAAATATGGAAACATATGTATATGTATAACTGACTCACTTTGTTATAAAGCAGAAACTAACACACCATTGTAAAGCAATCATACTCCAATAAAGATGTAAAAAAAAAAAATTAAAGCATATTGATACCAAAAGTTACCAAAACACACACAAAAAAGGCAGAATTAGAAATGGATATAGAAAACAGCCAGAAAATAATCAACAAAATGGTAATAGTAAGTCTTTACCTATAAATAATTGCCTTACATATAAATTGATTAAATTCTCCAATCCAAAGACACAGAGTGAATGAATGGTTTAAAAAACAAATAAACCAAAAAACCCAAGACCCAATTATATGCTGCCTACAATACAAATACTTTAGCCTCAGAGACATGCATAGACTGAGTGTGATGGAATGGAAAAAGGTATTTCAAGAAAATGGTAACAAACAAAAACAAAACAAAAAAACCCCAAAATTTTTTTTAAAAAAGGCAGGGATAGCGATAGTTATATCAAAGTAAATTTTAAACTAAAAATGGTAAAAAGAAACAAAGAAGGTCATTGTATAATGATAAATGTGTCACTCCATCAAGAAGATATAGCAAGTGTAAATATTTATAAACCCAACATCAGGGCACCTAAATATATAAAACAAAAACTAACAGAAAAAGGAGAAATAAACAGCAATCCAATACAGTTGGAGATTTTAATACTCTTAACAATAGGTAGATCATGCAGAGAATCAATTTTAAAAAAGCAGATCCAGGGCTTCCCTGATGGTACAGTGGTTAAGAATCCGCCTGCCATTGCAGGGGACACAGGTTTCAGCCCTGGTCTGGGAGAAGACAAGCCACAGAATAACTAAGCCCATGTGCCACAACTAGTGAGACTGCACTGTTGAGCCCCCACACCACAACTACTGAAGCCCACGTGCCTAGAGCCCATGCTCCACAACGAGAAGCTACTGCAATGAGAAGCCCGTACACCACAACGAAGAGTAGCCCCTGCTCACCACAACTAGAGAAAGCCTGTGCACAGCAACAAAGACCCAACACAGCCAAAAATAAAGAAATAAAATAAATAAATTTATGTAAAAAAAAAGCAGATCTGAACAACACTATCGATCAAATGAACCCCATGGACATAAACATTCTATCCAACAACAGAACACGCATTCTTTTCAAACTCATACGGAACATTTTCTAGGATAGACCATATGTTAGGCCACAAAGCAATCCTTGGCAAATTCCAAAAGTTACAACCGCACCAACTTCTCTGGCCACAATGGTATGAGACGAGAAATTAACAATAGGAGGAAAACTGAAAAATTCACAAATACAATGGAAATTAAACAACACTCTCCTCAACAACCAATGGATCAAAAAAGAAATTAAAGGGGAAATTTAAAAAGTATCTTTAGACAAATGAAAATGGAAACAACACACCAAAACTTACAGGATGCAGCATAAGCAGTTCTAAGAGGAAAATTCATAGTAATAAATGCCTTTATTAATCATCAATAAAGATTTTAAATAATCAACTGTATGCCTTAAGGACCTATAAAAAGAAGAACAAACTGAGATCACACTTAGCAGAAGAAATAATGATTAGAACAGAAATAAAACAGCAGAAAAAAATGTTTAAAGATTAAAAGAATAGCTGGTTCTTTGAAACAATGAACTTGACAAACCTTTAGCTATTCTAATGAAGAAAAAAAGAGAGAGGGCCCAAATAAACAAAATTATAAATGAAAAGGAAATATTACAACTGATACTCCAGAGATACAAAGGATCATAAGAGCCTACTATGAACAACTGTATGTAGAAAAACTGGGCAACCTAAAAGAAATGGAAAAATTCTTAGATGCATACAACCTACCAAGCCTGGATCAAAAAGAAATAGCAAATCTGAACATACCAATTACTAGCAAGGAGACTGAATCAGTAATCAAAAATCTCCCAATGAAAAAAGCTCAAGACCAGACAGATGGCTTCAGTGGTGAATTTTACCAAACATTTAAAGAAGAATTAATGCCAATCCTTCTCAGACTTTTCCAGAAGCTAGAGGAGGACGGAATACCACAAACATATTTTATGAGGCCAGCAATACCCTGATACCAAAGCCAGAAAAGGACTACAAGAAGAGAAAACTACAGGCCAATATCCCTGACATACACAGATGCAAAATTTTTCAATAAAATAATACCAAACCAAATTCAGCCGCACATTAAAAGATCATTCACCCTGATCAAGGAGGATTTATCCCTGTGATCAAGGACAGTTCCAACATATGCAAATCAATCAATGCCATACAACACATTAATAGAATGAAAGAAAAAACATGTGATCATCTTCATAGATGCAGAGAAAGGACTTGACAAAATTCAACATCTGTTCATGATAAAAACTCGACAAAGTAGGTATAGAAGGAACACCCCTCCACATAATAAAGGCCATTTATATCAGGCCCACAGATAATACCATACTCAATAGTGAAAGGTTAAAAGATTTTCCTCTAAGATAAGGAACAAGGATGCCCCTCTCACCACTCCTATTCAACATATTACTGGAAGTTTCAGCCAGAGCAATCAGCAAGAAAGAAATAAGAGGCATCAGAACTGGAAATGACGAAGTTAAAATTTCTATTTGCAGATGAAATGCTTTTATATATAGAAAATCCTGGAGACTGGTTCAAGATGGCGGAGTAGGAGGACATGCGCTCACTCCCTCTTGCTAGAGCACCGGAATCATAACTGCTGAACAATCATCAACAGGAAGACACTGGAACTCACCAAAAAAGATACCCCACATCCAAAGACAAAGGAGGAGCCACAATGAGACGGTAGGAGCAATGCAATCACAATAAAAGCAAACCCCATAACTGCTGGGTGGGTGACTCACAAACTGGAGAACACTTATACCACAGAAGTCCACCCACTGCAGTGAAAGTTCTGAGCCCCAGGCTTCCCAACCTAGGGGTCCAGCAACGGGAAGAGGAATTCCTAGAGAACCAGACTTTGAAGGCTAGCGGGATCTGACTGCATGACTTGGACAGGACTGCGGGAAACAGGGACTCCATTCTTGGAGGGCACACAAAAGGAGTGTGCACATCGGGACCAAGAGGAAGGAGCAGTCTCCCGATAGGAGACTGAACCAGACCTACCTGCTAGTGTTGGAGGGTCTGCTGCAGAGGCGGGGGTAGGCGGGAGTGGCTGTGGCTCACCATGGGGACAAGGACACTGGCAGAAGTTCTGGGAAGTACTCCCTGGCGTAAGCCCTCCCAGGGTCCCTCATTACCCCACCAAAGTGCCCAGGTAAGCTCCAGTGTTAGGTTGCCTCAGGCCAAACAACCAACAGGGAGGAAACCCAGCACCACCCATCAACAGTCAAGTGGATTAAAGTTTTATTGAGCTCTGCCCACCAGAGCAACAGTCAGCTCTACCCACCACCAGTCCCTCCCATCAAGCCTCTTAGATAGCCTCATCCACGAGAGAACAGACAGCAAAAGCAATAAAAACTAAAATCCTGCAGCCTGTGGAACAAAAACCACATTCACAGATAGACAAGATGAAAAGACAGTGGACTATGTACCAGGTGAAGAAAGAAGATAAAGCCCCAGAAAAACAACTAAATGAAGTGGAGATGGGCAACCTTCCAGAAAAAGGATTCAGAATAATGATAGTGAAGATGATCCAGGACCTTGGAAAAAGGACGGAGGCAAAGATCGAGAAGATGCAAGAAATGTTTAACAAAGACCGAGAAGAATTAAACAACAAACAGATATGAACAATACAATAACTAAAATGAAAACTACACTAGAAGGAATCGATAGTGTAGGAATTCCTTCCTACACGAGAAGGAATCAATAACTGAGGCAGAAGAACAGATAAGTGACCTGGAAGACAGAATGGTGGAATTCATTGCTGTAGAACAGACTATAAAGAAAAAAGAATGAAAAGAAATGAAAACAGCCTAAGAGACCTCTGGGACAACATTAAACGCAACAACATTCGCATTATAGGGGTTCCAGAAGGAGAAGAGAGAGAGAAAGGACCAGAGAAAATATTTGAAGATATTTTAGTCAAAAACTTCCCTAACATGGGAAAGGAAATAGCCAGCCAAGTCCAGGAAACACATAGAGTTCCATACAGGATAAAACCAAGAAGAAACACGCTGAGACACAGAGTAATCAAATTGGCAAAAATTAACGACAAATAAAACTATTGAAAGCAGCAACGGAAAAATGACAATAACATAGAAGGGAACTCCCATAAGGTTAACAGCTGATTTCTCAGCAGAAACTCTACAAGCCAGAAGGGAGTGGCATAATATATTTAAAGTGATGAAAGAGAAGAACCTACAACCAAGATTACTGTACCTGGCAAGGATCTCATTCAGATTCGATGGAGAAATCAAATCCTTTACAGACAAGCAAAAGCTAAGAGAATTCAGCACCACCCAACGAGCTCCACCAGAAATGCTAAAGGAACTTCTCTAAGTGGGAAACACAAGACAAGAAAAGGACCTATAAAAACAAACCTAAAACAATTAAGAAAATGGTCATGGGAACATACATATCAATAATTACCTTTGGGCTTCCCTGGTGGCGCAGTGGTTGAGAGTCCGCCTGCCGATGCAGGGGACGCAGGTTCGTGCCCCGGTCCGGAGGATCCCACATGACGCAGAGCGGCTGGGCCCAAGAGCCATGGCCGCTGAGCCTGTGTGTCCGGAGCCTGTGCTCCACAACAGGAGAGGCCACAACAGTGAGAGGCCTGCGTAGCCCCCCAAAAAAAAAAAAAAAAAAAGTGAATAGATTAAATGCTCCAACCAAAAGACACAGGCTCACTGAATGGATACAAAAACAAGACCTGTATATATGCTGTCTACAAGAGACCCACATCAGACCTAGAGACACATACAGACCGAAAGTGAAGGGATGGAAAAAAATATTCGATGCAAATGGAAATCAAAAGAAAGCTGGAGTAGCAATACTCACATCCGATAAAACAGACTTCAAAATAAAGAATGTTACAAGAGACAAGGAAGGACACTACATAATGATCAAGGGATCAATACAAGAAGAATATATAACAATTATAAATATATATGCACCCAACATAGGAGCACCTCAATACATAAGGCAACTGCTAACAGCTATAAAAGAGGAAATCAACAGTAACACAATAGTGGGGGACTTTAACACCTCACTTACACCAATGGACAGATCATCCAAAATGAAAATAAATACAGAAACAGAAGCTTTACAATAGACCAGATAGATTTAATTGATATTTATAGCACATTCCATCCAAAAACAGCAGATTACACTTTCGTCTCAAGTGCGCACGGAACATCCTCTAGGATAGATCATATCTTGGGTCACAATCAAGCCTCAGTAAATGTAAGAAAATTTAAATCATATCAAGCATGCTTTCTGACCACAACACTATGAGATTAGAAATGAATTACAGGGAAAAAAAAAGGTAAAAAACACAAACACATGGAAGCTAAACAATATGTTACTAAATAACCAAGAGATCACTAAAGAGATCAAGGAGGAAATCAAAAAATACCTAGACACAAATGACAATAAAAACACGATGTCCCAAAACATATGGGATGCAGCAAAAGCAGTTCCTAGAAAAAAGTTTATAGCTATACAAGCCTACCTCAAGAAACAAGAAAAATATCAAGTAAACAATCTAACCTTATACCTAAAGGAACTAGAGAAAGAAGAACAAACGAAACCCAAAGTTAGCAGAAGGAAAGAAATCATAAAGATCAGAGCAGAAATAAGTGAAATAGAAACAAAACAATAGCAAAGATCAATAAAACTAAAAGCTGGTTCTTTAAGAAGATAAACAAAATTGATAAACCATTAGCCAGACTCATCAAGAAAAAGAGGAAGAGGACTCAATAAAATTAGACATCAAGGGCTTCCCTGGTGGCGCAGTGGTTGAGAGTCCACCTGCCGATGCAGGGGACACAGATTCATGCCCCAGTCTGGGAGGATCCCACGTGCCGCGGAGCGGCTGGGCCTGGGAGCCACGGCCGCTGAGCCTGCGCTCTGCAATGGGAGAGGCCGCAACAGTGAGAGGCCCGCGTACCGCAAAAAAAAAAAAAAAATTAGACATGAAAAAGGAGAAGTTACAACAGACACCGCAGAAATACAAAGCATCCTCAGAGACTACTACAAGCAACTCTGTGCCAATAAAACGGACAATGTGGAAGAAATGGACAAATTATTAGAAAGGTATAACCTTCCAAGACTGAACCAGGAAGAAACAAAATATGAACAGACCAATCACAAGTAACGAAATTGAAACTGTGATTAAAAATCTCCCAACAAACAAAAGTGCAGGACCAGATGGCTTCACAGGTGAATTCTATCAAACATTTAGAGAAGAGCTAACACCCAGCCCTCTCAAACTCTTCCACAAAATTGCAGAAGAAGGAACATTCCCAAACTCATTCTATGAGGCCAGCATCAGCCTGATACCAAAACCAGACAAAGATACTACAAAAAAAGAAAATTACAGACCAATATCAATGATGAATATAGATGCAAAAATCCTCAACAAAATACTAGCAAACAGGGCTTCCCTGGTGGCGCAGTGGTTGAGAGTCTGCCTGACGATGCAAGGGACGTGGGTTCATGCCCTGGTCCGGGAGGATCCCACATGCCGCGGAGCGGCTGGGCCCGTGAGCCATGGTCGCTGAGCCTGCATGTCCGGAGCCTGTGCTCCACAGCGGGAGAGGCTGCAGTGGTGAGAGGGCCGTGTAACGAAAAAAAAAATACTAGGAAACAGAATCCAGCAACACATTAAAAGGATCATACACCACGATCAAGTGGGATTTATCCCAGGGATGCAAGGATTCTTCAGTATACACAAATCAATCAATGTGATACACCATATTAACAAACTGAAAAATAAAAACCACATGGTCATCTCAATAGATGCAGGAAAAACTTTTGACAATATTCAACACCCATTTATGATAAAAACTCTCCAGAAAGTAGGCACAGAAAGTATCATTCAACATAATAAAGGCAATACACGACAAACCCACAGCAAACATCATTCTCAATCATGAAAAACTGAAAACATTTCCTCTAAGATCAGGAACGAGACAAGGATGTCCACTCGCACCGCTATTATTCAACATAGTTTTGGAAGTCCTAGCCACAGCAATCAGAGAAGAAAAAGAAATACAAGGAACACAAATTGGGAAAGAAGAAGTAAAACTGTCACTGTGTGCAGATGACATGATACTATATATAGAGAATCCTAAAAATGCCACCAGAAAATTACTAGAGCTAATCAATGAATTTGGTAAAGTTGCAAGATACAAAATTAATGCACAGAAATCTCTTGCATTCCTATACACTAATGATGAAAAATCTGAAACAGAAATTATGGAAACACTCCCATTTACCATTGCAACAAAAAGAATAAAATACCTAGGAATAAACCTACCTAGGGAGATAAAAAACCTGTATGCCGAAAACTATAAGACACTGATGAAAGAAATTAAAGATGATACCAAGAGATGGAGAGATATACCATGTTCTTGGATTGGAAGAATTAATACTGTGAAAATGACTATACTACCCAAAGCAATCTACAGATTCAAAGCAATCCCTATCAAATTACCAATAGCATTTTTTACAGAACTAGAACAAATCATCTTAAAATTTGTATGGAGACACAAAAAACCCCGAACAGCCAAAGCAGTCTTGAGGGAAAAAACGGAGCTGGAGGAATCAGACTCCCTGACTTCAGACTATACTACAAAGCTACAGTAATCGAGGCAATACGGTACTGGCACAAAAACAGAAACATAGATCAATGGAACAAGATAGAAAGCCCAGAGATAAACCCACGCACCTATGGTCAACTAATCTATGACAAAGGAGGCAAAGATATACAATGGAGAAAAGACAGTCTCTTCAATAAGTGGTGCTGGGAAAACTGGACAGCTACATGTAAAGGAATGAAATTAGAACACTCCCTAACACCATACACAAAAATAAATTCAAAACGGATTTGAGACCTAAATGTAAGAGCGGACACTATAAAACTCTTAGAGGAAAACACAGGAAGAACACTCTGACATATACCACAGCAAGATCTTTTTTGATCCACCTCCTAGAGTAATGGAAATAAAAATAAACAAATGGGACCTAATGAAACTTCAAAGCTTTTGTACAGCAAAGGAAACCATAAACAAGATCAAAAGACAACCCTCAGAATGGGAGAAAATATTTGCAAATGAATCAACGGACAAAGGATTAATCTCTAAAATATATAAACAGCTCATGCAGCTCAGTATTAAAGAAACAAACAACCCAATCAAAAATGGGCAGAAGACCTAAATAGATATTTCTCCAAAGAAGACATACAGATGGCCAAGAAGCACATGAAAAGCTGTTCAACATCACTAATTATTAGAGAAATGCAACTCAAAACTACAATGAGGTATCTCCTCACACCAGTTAGAATGGGCAACATCAGAAAATCTGCAAACAACAAATGCTGGAGAGGGTGTGGAGAAAAGGGAACCCTCTTGCACTGTTGGTGGGAATGTAAATTGATATAGCCACTATGGAGAACAGTATGGAAGTTCCTTAAAAAACTAAAAATAGAATTACCATGTGATCCAGCAATCCCACTACTGGGCATATACCGAGAGAAAACCATAATTCAAAAAGACACATGCACCCCAATGTTCACTGCAGCACTATTTACAATAGCCAGGTCATGGAAGTAACCTAAATGCCCATCGACAGACAAATGGATAAAGAAGTTGTGGTACATATATAGAATGGAATATTACTCAGCCATAAAAAGGAACAAAATTGAGTCATTTGTTGAGACATGGATGGATCTAGAGACTGCCATACAGAGTGAAGTCAGAAAGAGAAAAACAAATATCGTATGTTAACGCATGTATGTGGAACCTAGAAAAATGGTACAGATGAACTGGTTTGCAGGGCAGAAATTGAGCCACAGATGTAGAGAACAAACATATGCACACCAAGGGGGGAAAACAGTGGTGGAGTGGGGGTGGTGGTGTGCTGAATTGGGCGATTGGGATTGACATGTATACACTGATGTGTATAAAACTGATGACTAATAAGAACCTGTTGTATAAAAAAATATATAAAATAAAATTCAGAAATTCAAAAAAAGAAGAAAATCCTAGACTATCAAAAATAACCTGTTAAATCTAATCAATGAATCCAGTAAAGTTGTAGAATACAACATTAACATTGAAAAATCAGTAGCATCTCTATTATAATAAATTATCTGAAAAAGAAAGAAAATTATTCCATTTACAGGAGCATCAAAAACAATAGCATATTTAGGAGTGAATTTAACCAAGGAGGTGAAAGATCTCTACTCTGAAAACTACAAGACACTGATGAAAGAAAGAAATCAAAGACAACACAAATAAATGGAAAGGTATCCTGTGTTCATGGATGTGAAGAATATTGCTGCAGTGTCAACACTACCAAAAGCCATCTAGAGATTTGATGCAATTCCTATCAAGATTCCAATGGCACTTTTTACAGAAGTAGAAAAACCAATGCTAAAATTTATATGGAAGCACAAAAGACTCTGAATAGCCAAAGCAATCCTGAGAGAAAAGGACAAAGTGGCTGGTATCACTTTCCCGATTTTCAGCTATACTTATAAAACTACAGTATGGTACTGGCATAAAAACAGATAAATAGACTAATGGAACAGAATCAAGAGCCCAGAAATAAACCCAAGTATATATGGTCAGATAATATTTGACAAGGAAGCCAATAATACTCAATGGAGAAAATAGTGTCTCTGCAATAAATGGTAAAAATTGGATATCCACATGGAGAAGAATGAAATTCCACCCTTATCTTACACCACTCACAAAAATTAATTCCAAATGGATCAAAGACCTAAATGTAAGACCTGAAACCATAAACCTCCTAGCAGAAAACACAGAAAAAAAGCTCCTCGACATGGATCTTGGCAATGATTTTTTAAAATATGACACCTAAAGCACAAGCAACAAAATAAAAGGTAAACAAATGGAACTACATCAAACCAGAAAGCTGCACAGCAGAAGAAAAAAGTCAACAAAATTAAAAGATAACCTTTGGAATGGGAAGAAGCATTTGCAAACCATTTATCTGAAAAGGGGCTAATATCCAAAATACACAGGGAACTCATATGCACAAAAAATAAGAATCCAATTTAAAAATGGGCAAAGAACTTGAATACATACTTGTCCAAAGAAGATACACGAATGGCCAACAGGTACATGACGACGCTCATTATCACTAATCATTAGAGAAATCCAAATCAAAACCACAATGAGATATCACCTCACTCCTGTCAGGATGGCTAGCATCAAAAAGACAAAAGATAACAAATGTTGCCAGGATACAAAGAAAAGGGAACCCTTGTGCACATTGGTGGGATTATAAATTGTTTTAGCCACTATGTTAAACAATATGGAGTTCCTCAAAACATTAAAAACAGAACTACCATATGATCCAGACATCCTACTTCTGGGAATATACCTGAAGAAAACAAAAACATGTGAAAGTGATATCTGCATCTCCATGTTCTCAACAGCATTATTTACAATAGCCAAGACATGGAAACAACCTAAGTATCCATCAATGGACGAATGGATAAAGAAGCTGTGCTATATACACACAATGGAATATTAGTGTAAGAAACGAGGAAATCCTGCTATTTGTGACAACATAGATGGCCCTTGAGGGCATTATGCTAAGTGAAATAAATCAGGGAGAGGAAGACAAATATTAGATGATCTTACTTATACGTGGAATCTAAAAAAATAGCCAAAATCATGGAAAAAGTGATCAGATCTGTGGTTATCAGAGGTGGAGAAGGGTGGGAGAAACTGGATGAAGGTGGTCAAAAGGCACAAACTTCCACTTATAAGATAAATAAGTACTAGGGATGCATGATGTCTATATGCATGATAAATATATATGTAAGTTGTATGATAAATATATACATAAGTTGTTAAGAGCATAAATCCTAAGGGTTCTCATCACAAGGAAAAAAATTTTTCCTTTATTTTATATTGATATGAGATGATGGATGTTAACTAAACTTAATGTGGTAATCATTTCACTATATATGTAAGTCAAATCATCATGCTGTACACCTTAAACTTAAACAGTTCTGTATGTCAATTACATCTCAATAATACCGGGGGGGGGGGAGATAACACATATGGCAAAACAGCACAAGAACAGATGCTCAACATCATTAGTCCTTAGGGAAATGCATGAGGAAGGGTTAAAAGAGGCACGAGAAAACTTTTGGGGGTGACGAATCTGCTTACTATCTTGATTGTGGCGATGGTTTAATAGGTATATGACATGTTAAAAAATATAAAATTGCACACTTTAAATACAGTAAGTCCCCTACATACGAACCTTCAAGTTGTGACCTTTCAAAAATGTGAACGTGCGGTCCATCAGTCAGGCGTGAGTGAAACTGCAGCTTTCTCCTATTGCTGACGATCCTTCAGCTCTACCACCTCCCACCTCCTCTCCCTCCTCCAGTCAGTAACTCTTCTTGCCTGTTCACTCGATGCCAGCCCCTGTATGCCAGCTGTTGTACTGCACTACTGTACTTTTCAAGGTACGGTACTGTAAGACTCAAAATGTTTTATTTTTTGTGTTTGTTTTTATGTATTATTTCTGTGAAAAGTATTATAAACCTATTACAGTACACTAGTATTAACATATAGCCGATTGTGTTAGTTGTGTACCTAGGCTAACTTTGTTGGACTTACGAACAAACTGGATTTATGAACACACTCTCAGAACGGAAGTCGTCGGTATGTAGGGGGCTTACTGTATGTGTACCTCAAAAGAAGCTGTTTTAAAGAAAGAAAAAAAAAGCAAAGAAGTGGGGAGTGACACTTTTAAAAGTGAATTATTTTTTCACGTTTTTAACATTTTTTAAAAGTTTTGAACCATATGAATATATATTATCTACTCCAAAAATTAAATAACAATAAATAGAAATGACATTTAAGCCAAAAAAGGGTAGTTTGAGTTGATATTTTTCCTGCTTAAGTTACAAATCCTCCCAAAGGATTTCCCAAGCCCATAAATTCCTCACTAGACCAGCAACCCTCAGCTGTTTACTCTGCTCCCTTGGGTGACTGGAAATCCAAAGACATGGTGGCTTCCTGTTCATGGTTATAGACTGAGAGCAGTGTTCTGTTAGGCCATGTATATGTACGTATGTTTTCTTTGACCTCAGAAGAATCTGACTAACATCTTAAGGTCATGTCAAATATGGGGTAGCACCAATAAAATCTGAGAGAATGTTCCAGATTCAAAGACCAGTATAGATTTGCTTCTGTGCCACCCAGTATCAGCTAAGATGAGCTCAGCAGTAAGATGCTGAGTAAGAAATAACTCTCATAGTTTTTAAATGATCAGAAACTTGGCCTTGGGAATTCCCTGGCAGTCCAGTGGTTAGGACTGCACACTCTCACCGCCAAGGGCCCGGGTTTCAATCCCTGGTTGGGGAACTAAGATCCCACAGGCCGAGCAGCACGGCAAAAAAAAAAAAAACAGAAAGGAAATTTGGCCTCAGAACTCCCGTTTTTTTTTTCTGTTTTTGGCTGCGCGGCTTGCAGGATCTTAGTTCCCTGACCTGGGATGGAACCCGTGTCCCCTGCAGTGGAAGCACAAAGTCCTAACCACTGGACCACCAGGGAATTCCCTGGCTTCAAAACTTGAATCGGGCTTCCCTGGTGGCGCAGTGGTTGAGAGTCCGCCTGCCAATGCAGGGGACACGGGCTCGTGCCCTGGTCCGGGAGGATCCCACCGCGGAGCGGCTAGGTTCGTGAGCCATGGCCGCTGAGCCTGCGCGTCCGGAGCCTGTGCTCCGTCCACAACGGGAGAGGCCACAACAGTGAGAGGCCCCCGTACCGCAAAAAAAACAGCAGCAACAAAAAACAAACTTGAATCAAATTATAATGCAGCTGTTTACAATAAACATAAGAGGAAGGGAAATTCTAACATAGAGAGAAATCCAAACCTCCCAACCAACTACGGTGGTTAAAAACCCAGGGTGCTCCTGCCAAATTCAGGATATGTTACTCACTCCAGATAACCTGCCTATGATCTCCAGTTGGAGAGATGATCAATGTTCCTTTGGCCCCTGATGCTGTTCAACAACAGCAATCATTCCCGAGGTGCTGTCACAAGCCATGGAATGTTTCTGTTTTTTTCCACCAAGGGATTAAAGATATTGGATCTGGACTGTGAAGCCAACGAGGGACGGTTCCATTGTCTAGCATTTCTCATCAGGAATCAATTCTCCCAAGTGATAAGAATCAACCTGTAGATTAGAGGTCAATTTGCCAAATGGGAGTCATCTTGCAGGTTCGTTACAAAATGGATGCTGAGCCATGCTGCATAATGAGTAAGCCAGTCTATGGAAATTCTACAGGAGGCTTCCTGTTACCATTCACTTTGGAATGCTCACCTACCTTCAGCTTCCTCATTTAAATTTTGTGTGACTGACATAAAAGTGCATGCTTATTGAAGAGTTTAACAGAGATAACACTAAGGACTGTTTATGAAAGTAAAGTTACGGTTCAAGTTTTTGGAAAATTTGCATCAGAATTTCACCATTGTAAACACCTTGAGTAAATGTGGACCAGAAGAGCTCTTTTCAGTTTACTAGGTTTATCCAAGACTGGGATATTTCTTAGGATTTTGTGGCTTTGGGTGAAAATACCTTCACTTTGATCTGCTCCAACAGCAAACAACAACAAAACACCCCATAAACCAAGATATCATTAGCTGGGCCTCTAGAAGCCTCAACTCCTGCTAAACTGATACCATGATTGCTCTTCAAAATCACCTGGAGGAGGTCTCCCTCATTGCTTTCAGCGAACACAATTCACTCTGTTTTGAAAGCTTCCCCAGCTCCTTTCATTTAACTCTGCCTTCACCTTTCTTTAAGGCTCCCCCAAATCCCACACTGTACCCAGGACAATTCAAAGACACTACCCCTGGCTACTGTGAATTGTGCTTTCAGGAAGCAACAAGCAGCCAGAGCACACGCAGCCCGGTGAGCCTGCAGGGGGAGCTGGAGAATGAAATGATGGGATTTATGTTTCTAAGTGTTGGCCCTGGTTGAAGTGTAGAAATTAGAATGCAGAACTAAGGAGGATCCAGAACACAGGAGGGATGATACCACAGCTGAGGCCTGAACACACTGGTTGGGGCGGGGGAGGTGTGTCAGGAGAACCCACTCGGCAGAAAATCCAAATACAACCTTATAATCAACCATCTGCAGATTCAACTAATCTCAGGTGTGTAGTACTGCAGTATCTATTAATTGAAAAAAATCCACCTATCAGTTCAAACTCGTGTTGTTCAAGGGTCAACTGTACTTACATGGTACTAGAAGGTACGGATGGGTGTTGAGGCTGAAAAGTTTGAGTTTTGAGGAAAGACCTTCAGAAAGCTCCTATTTAATGGCCTGAAGCAAGAGATGGGTCATTTCCTGAGAAGTGGGGCAGTGGAAAGGATCTCCAGGGTCTGAGATACTTTGAATTCCCTGGGGGCGAAGGAGGGCGGGGCAGGGGATGGGGCGCGCCCACCAGAAGCCCTCAGCAGCTTGAAGGCTTGAAAGTGTGATTATGCAGGATCGTGGAACAAAAGAACCATGATTAACTATCGATATCATTTGTGCCCTAATTCAGAAGGCTCACTAGATGCCAAGCACACACTAGACATTTCTGTATAACTCGACCTCATACCAACCTCACAAAGGCAACTTTTCCAGAGGATGATTAGCATTTTACACTCGAAAATCCTGTGGCTCAGAGAGGTTAAGGAACCCGACCAGGGTCACCGAGGCGGAACGTAAGAGCCCTGTGTCCTAGGGTATCTGGCTTCAGAGCCCCATTATTTACCCTCCTTAAAGGACAGCAGGACTTTAAAATAATTTCACTCACTTTTTAAGGGAGAAATTATAGATAAAGCTAGCAGTTGACGAACATGAAGGAGCCTGAGAATCACTAAAATAAATTAACAAGCAAACCTAAGTGTTTACATTTAACTCTACAAGTTACGTGTTCAGTTCCTTAAGTTAATAGTTTCACCGTAATGATAACCCACTTTTTGTCTGCAATTTCAAACCGGTTTTAAATATTACTGAGATTTTTTTTTTTGATTGCTTGACCAATTTGCTAATGAAGCAAACACTAGGCCTCTCCTCCCAGCACCCATCCCCCCACCCCCGTTCCCGGCCCCGGGACGGGGAAAGGTGCCTGAGAGGCGCTTACAGTGATTTCTGCCTCTTCTCTCTCCGAAACTGTTTTGAGGAGCAAATAACTGAGTGCTTGAGAAAGCTCTAAAGACGCCTGTGAGTTTGCTCGGAGATGAAACGCTGAAAGCATCGCTCGAGGTCCGGCCTGCCCACCACAACTGAGAGATGCGCGCGCAGCCGGAAAAGCAGGACCAGGTGCGCACACGCGGAAGTGCCCGGAAACAAAATGGCGCCGCCGCCAGCGCGGGCTTTAAGCGCAAGTCGGCGGCCAGCTACGGTGGCCCTCGGGGGCCATGACAGTGTTAGGACCGCGACTTCGCTTGAGCGAAGGGGACGTCCTCCGAGAGACTAGAGCAACCCTGACTGGTCGTGGGGCCGAAACATCGAGGACCGCTAGATGAGGGTGCTCCCAGCAGGCCACAGTCAGATGAGGAGAAAAGAGCAATGCCATTCACTGAATTCATTCATTTATTCATGCACTCATGAGCACCGTCAAACTTCAGTTTGTTCTTGGAAGTGACCCCTTCTGCGATGCTGTAAGGGAAGTTCTGCTTCCGGAGGGAGGCTGGACTAAACGAGATTGTCCCCCCAACAGAATGATACCAATCACTTACTGAGAGCAAGGCTCTGTGCTAAGTGCTCTGGAAGAATGCCAGGATGGCCTCTTACCTACAATCCGGTGGTGACATGTATGGGCCACCTACCAGACACAGAGCAGAGGCAAGTTCAATGCCGGCTGTGGGTAGATGAGGAGAGAACCGCCCTGGGAAAGAGGAGGTGCGACCCGACCACTTTGTTTTTATTACTGGGGGTAGAGGCTGAGGGTAGTGGGCAGAGGCGCTGGCCTGCAGTAGCCCCGGAGCTGTGTTCCCTTCTCCCACTTACATTTCCTGTGGTCCTCACTGGTGTTAGGAGAGGTTGTCCTTCCCTTGTGCAAAGAACAGTAAAGATTTCTGCCTACTGGCCTCAGTGTGGGTCCCAGACATTTCAACTCCTTCACAGAAATGAAAATACCTGGAGAATTGTTTGAAACCAACAAACATACAAAAAAATAATAATATGCATTCCACTATGGGGGAGATTGCACCCAACATTGTCTATGACACCTCGCAGGGTGTCGTAACTGCCTCTCAGTAGGCTATACAGCTCTCTTTTAAGCCAGATGCTTCTGGGTAATGGGGCATGTATCAGTCTACTATTGCCACAATAAAGCTGTGTAACCAACTGCTCCAAAACTCAGAGACAAAACACAATCATTTATTCTCACTCATGCATCTAGAAGTCAAGCTGGTGTGGGCTGGGTTCCGATGGGCTTGGCTCCAAGCTGCAGACTGGGTCCAGGTCACATTTCTATCACCTTCCTTGGACCAGTGGGCCAGTTGGGGTTCACTCTTCTCATGATGATGGTAGGAGCAAGAAAACAAACTCAACTGTACAAGTACAGTTTAAACCTTTGTTTGCATCCCATCCGCCCACCTCCCATGGCCAGAGAAAATCCACATGGCCGCCTCCCATGGCCAGA
>NW_021703765.1:16590292-16631376 GCF_005190385.1 Monodon monoceros
AAAATCCACATGGCCGCCTCCCATGGCCAGAGAAAATCCACATGGCCAAGCCCAACATGAACGAAGCAGCAGAGTACATTCCTCTCACACAGAAAAGGGAAGCGTGTGTGAATATGTGAAGCAATAATCTAATTTGACACAAAGCACATGATAACACAGTGAACTCCACAGTTATGCGCCCACTGTCACACTTCCTTCATTGAAAATGTGTTCCCCGGTTAGAGAAGATGCTGTGTACTGCGGAGATGGACATAACCTTCTCTAAGTCCGCAGATGCCAGGGCGGCAGGCAGGGAGGGTACAGCCGCATGTGGACAACCACTCTACAGTTGACAGGCATATTGCTGCCTCCTCCAGGAGTTGAACGTAACCCACCAGCCACCAGCTGGACACCTGGTCCCCCCAAAGATTAGTGTCCTATCAGGTCCTCAAAGCTGGCTTCTGCTGTTGTCAGGCTGGGTCCTCCGCAGTGGTAGTCAGGCAGCCAGATCAGCCTTGATGAAGGGCAGCCCATGCCGTTGAACCCATGCATAGCCTCTATCCTGTTACTACGGCGACTTTGTATATGGTTTCTTTGAACAAGCACTGGGGGTCTTGGGCTGGGGGGGGGTGTGTGTGGGAAAGGCCAACATCCACAGTTTACAAAGACCTCCTCTATACTGAATGCCTTCTCCTGGGTATTTACACAGGGCAAGATATCTTCACATTCTGGGCCCATGCAGAAAAATTCATCCACATACTTCCCCACCAGACTGCCATACCTAATCTCTAATCTTGTTCTTTCCAAGTCTCTGATCAACTGGTCAACCCTTTAGACAGTGTCCATCAGTCCCTCAGGCCATCTCCACTCATGTAAGAAGTGGAAAACCAGTCATCCACTCAACGTTCTAGCATCTGAGATGATTTCCCTTCGCCACTGTCTTTTCAGAGCTGCACCCAAGTGAGGCTGTAATACAATAGCTGCTCACATCTGGCTCATGCCAGCATATTACACAGGTGTCATGGACCGGACACGGGGAAATCCCCTGAGTCTGTACGTGTGGGTTGAGGAGTGGTCGAAGCAGGTGTTACGGGAATCTGTCATTTTCAGGCCCAGTCCTGTAGACCCACTTTCCTCTTTACAGTGGAATGTTTCTGTGTACATCCAATTTTATGGATCAGGTGAAACTAAATTCATGAAGGGTAGTTCAGATGACTGTTAGTGCCACCTGACAGGTCCTGTGGCCTTCAGTTGAAGGTGCAGCCAGCCTGCAATGAGGGAGCTAGGGGAATATGTACCCCTACTTCACTCCATCCTTGCCGGTGCTCCCCATTGGCTGCATCTGACCAGAAGCCAGAGAGCCCACTGATGTGTCCACATAAGCCAGCCTCTGGGGGCTCAAAGCAGGATGAAGGGGAGAAATTCATTGGTTGGGCTGTGGTGTCAGCCTCTAGTATGGCCCCCAGTGACGCCCACCCCCTGGAATTCACCCCCCATGTAGTCCTCTCCCATATTATACTAGGGATGGTCTGTGTGACCAGTAACATATAGCAGAAATGATGAAATGTCATTCATTGGTTAGGTTATGAAAAGTCACTGCAGCTCGGGGTTTAGTTGTTGTGGCAGAGAGCTTCCTAAGATGGCCCCATGATCCCTGCCGCCTGGTATTCGTGCCCTGGTATAAAACCCTTTCTTTGAGTGTAGGCTGGACCAAGTGACTCGAATCTAATGAACAGAATATGGCAAAAGTGATGGGATACAAAGGACCGTGGCTTCCATCTTGCCTGCATGCTCTCCTTCCTGCTCGCTTGCTCTGATGAAGCAAGCGGCCCACCGGAAAGTCCCACGTGGCAAGGAGCTGAGGGAGACCTCTGGCCAAGAGCCAGCGAAGAACTGAGGCCCTCAGTCCAACAGCCTGTGAGGAACTGAATCCTGCTGACACCCACAGGAGTGTGTGGGAAAGCATCACCCAGGTGAGATTTACAAATCTTAGCCTGTGCTCACTTCAGCAGCACATATACTAAAATTGGAAGGATACAGAGATTAGCATGGCCCCCATGCAAAGATGGCACACAAACGTGTGAAGCATTCCGTATTTTTGAGTAATCTTACATACAACTTTCAAAACAAACTGCTAAAAAAAAAATCTTAAATTAGTCCCGGCTGACACCTCGATTGCAGTCTTTTGAGAGACGCAGAACCTGAGGTCCCACCTAGGCCTTGCCCAGATTCCTGGTGAGAAAATGACTGTTGCTTGGAGTTCGGGGGTAATCTATTATACAACATAGGCAACCAATACAGTCTCTCTCTCTCTCTCTCTCTCATATCACTGTTTCTGTGGGAACTCAGCTGCCCCGTCACTGGCAGCCCTCTGGGGAGCCCACCTGACGTGAAACCACAGCCTTCTGCCAAGAGCCATGTGTGCGCCTGGCAGCAGATCCTCACCTAGTCAAGGCATCAGGTGACTGCAGCCTCTGCCCACAGCTTGATTCCAGAGAGACCCTGTGTCAGAACCCCTGGCTCCGCTACTCCCGAATGCCTGACCCTCAGAAACTATGTGAGGTAATGAATTTGCCTTGCAGCAATAGATAACTAACACATGAGCAAAGAGAAACCATTCAGCAAAGAGGAAAAGGGGAAAGTCCGTGAAACTGGGGGAAATATTCTTCAAGGAAAGTATCTGGTTCATATTTTTGATAGACTCGGAACCTGTGCACAGAGTTATTTTTAGAGTTTCTTTCATAACAAGAGTTTGTTTTCCTTTGATTCAGGGACAAACTCTGGTATTCCACTAAGCTGAGAATGATGACGTTACCTACCCTTTACTTAGTACCTACGACTGCTGGGCAGTGAACTTAATCAACCTTCACAAATAGGGAAATTGAAGCTCAGACGGGTTAGCTCATTTATCCCACGGCACACAGCAAAAGGCAGAACCAGAATTCCAACCAGGTTTGAAGCCCTAGTTCTTTTCACAACGTTACCACGGTCTCCGTAATAGTGACTCTTGTAACTTAAAATAAAAACACACCCTATAGTCCGAGTGACAAATACAGAAATACATTCATTCGTTCATTGAAGTTAGAAAGTTAAAACATCTTCATATTTCAAAGCAATTAGTGAATGGGAGACAGGACTACCCTTAGCTCTGTCCCTGACCCTTACCTCCACCCCCAGCTTGTGGCTGGAGCTCAATGTATTTGATGACGACGTTAATTCCACAAGCATTCCACTATCTGGGGATGTGGAACGCAATCCAGGATCCGGTTTCCGGAAGGGCCCTACCGTGCCCACAACGGGAGGTGGGGGGTGGCGCGGAACCGGAAGATTCAGCGGGAAAGTTGGGGAGACGCAGGCCGGGGGGATCGGGACTGCAGCGCCACCCGGATGTCAGGGAGCCAAGGAGTCCCAGGTGGTGCCCCCGGGAGCCCCCGGCTCACCGAGAGGGAGCGAGGGGAGCGGGTCGGAGCCACACCCGGAAGTTGCTTAGGCCCGAACCAAAGATGGCGGCTGCGGCGCCGCTCGCCCACGCTCCGTAACCTCCTGTAACCAATGGAGCCGCGACGCTCGGGTGACTTACTGCGACGACTTCTGCACGACATTATCTGATGCAACCTCCGAGTTGAGGAAGCGGCCGGTGCACTTTGCGGGTGATAAGGCGGCGGCGTGTTGGAGGTGATGTCCTTGGAGGTGACCAGGGCGACCGCGGGGATGGTGCTAGGTGAGTGAGGCTCGGGGACCCCGGGGTGTGTAAGTGGCGCGGCGCGGCGCTCCTGCTTGGGGCAGCAGCCTTGTTCCGGCCGAATACAGCTCTTACCCTGGTGCCTGGCGCAGACTGGGCGCCCCGCCGCTGTTTACGTGAATGGTGGGAGGGAGGAGGGGCTAGGACCCACCTTGGGTCCGCGCTCGCCGAGCAGGCCCGGCTTCCCTAGAGCCCTGGGTGCCCCGGCTGGGGGGGCGGCCGCTCCCGGCCCGGGTGGCGGCAGCTCCCGGCCCGGCCCCAGTGCGAGAAATCCCGTGATTCAGCTGAGACGTAGGCAGAGCGAGGCATGGCCAGACCTCAGGGCAGACCCCAAATATGTGACTCCTCCAAGTGACTGGCAGGAAAGGACTTAAGAATGCGAATTCTTTTTCACATACCCTCACTTATATTGAGATTTCCTGGGAGACCATCTGGTGCAGTAGGAAAAGGAAGAGATTTAGGAGACCTGGGTTGATGTCTCTGCTCGCTTACTCCTTGTGAGGCCTTCAGTTTGTTTAACCTCAGAGCTTTGGTTTCCTTTAAAGACCAGAGAAAACCGGTATTTATTTGATTTCTGTGCTCTAAAACCAGCATATCTGATTTATCTATTTCATCCTCAGTACTTCAAGATGGGTATTGTTTTCCTCATCTTATAGGCTCAGAAACAAGCCCAGAAAGGTTAAGTGAATTCTCCAGGGTCACTCTGGCTTTTAAGGTACAACATCCAAGCTTCCAGTTTGGTCTGGCCAACTGAAAAGCCATTGCTTTGTTGTTGGGGATTCGAGTAGATAGAGGCAGTACCACAAATGAAAATGATCAAAGTTCCTTTTGAAAGCTAAATTTAACTAATCCCTTTTTATGGGATGGATGTCCTTGGATAGGGGAGTGGGAAAATAATCATGATATAATTTCTTTCGGACCTTGATAATTTTTACCAATCAGATGCTTGTTCTGTTTGCAAAGATAAAGAACGGATAAAGTAGCTGCAGTATGAGGTGACTGGTAATTACTGGCCAAGTGAGTAACAACTTCTCTTTTTGTGAAACAGCAGAGCTGTATGTCTCAGACCGAGAGGGAAGTGATGCTACTGGTGATGGAACCAAGGAGAAACCTTTTAAAACAGGCCTTAAGGTAGTGCCTCTTTCTCATTAGGAAAACGACTTTGCATTTATTAATGACTCATGTCAGTTATTCTGTGACTTGTCAGGAGTTTTATTTAAAGCACTAGGTTTGAAGAGAACTTTTTGAAAAGGGCAAGTAAGGGGTATATACAGATATGTAGCTTTAAGGGTATTACATGATCTACGTCTAAACTTTTTTTTTTTTTTTTTTGGCTGCGCCTCAAGGCTTGTGGGATCTTTAGTTCTCCGACCAGGGATTGAACCTGGGCCCTTGTCAGCAAAAGCGCCGAGTCCTAACCACTGGACCATCAGGGAAGTCCTCTTGAACATTTTTTTTTTTTGCGGTACGCGGGCCTCTCACTGCTGTGGCCTCTCCCGTTGCGGAGCACAGGCTCCTGACACGCAGGCTCAGCGGCCATGGCTCATGGGCCCAGCCACTCCACGGCATGTGGGATCCTCCCGGACAGGGGCACGAACCCGTGTCCCCTGCATCGGCAGGCGGACTCTCAACCACTGTGCCACCAGGGAAGCCCTCCCCTTGAACATTTTTAATAGGTATCTTGTTTTCTTACCATACGGCATCGCATCTCGGAATTTTTCTCTCCAGTGAGTCAGTTGGCCAGTTTTTTAATTCTTGTAGAACTAAAAATCATCTTCCCTTAGTCATCTGAGTTTATGCTCACATTTCTTCCAAACTGACTCCTAAGAGTTCTCTCGGTGAATTTACCACTCGAATCCAAATGTGATCTTGAGCCTTGAGACTCAAAGACCTGATTTATATCAGCACCAAGAACAGAGCAGACACTCATGAACTCATGAGTCTGGAGCCTAAAGCCAGGATGCTAATTTAACAATATATTATTGTTTCTCAGGGTGTAGAATCCTCCTATGAGTTTAGCATATTCTCTTTAAGCAGACTTACATGGAAAGCCAAATACAGTTCAGATGGGTTCTTCGAGAGCTTCGACTCAGGATTGAGTAGGTACCTGATGGCATTGGGTTACGGTGTGGGCCAAGAAGACATCGCTCTGCAAGTAGCCGTGGGCTTGCCTGTAGACTGGAATGGCTACAGCTGCTACATAAGGAAGTTGATTAAAGCCCTCTCCCAGGACAGCACCAGGAAGTGCACTGCCCTGACACTTCTTTCTGTGTATCTGTGTCTGGCCAATCCCCCTTCTTGTGAGCTTTGTTACAGTATTCACTTAGGTTATTATCAAGTGTTCCTGTCCTGGGACCATTCTCTCCTCTTTTAGCTCATACTCTGGTTATGTTTTGGTGTGTCAACCATGGGTATTAATTTTTTAACTCTTAGAGGGAAATCTTTCTCATTTTGGATTGTTGGGGTGATTCCTATGGCTGCCCAGAACTGACAGTAGTGTTTAGATGAATGTTTGCAAAATGTCGCTGTTAGCAGAAGTGTGCCATTCTGATTTGGAGAATCACAGTTTGACTCTTTCAATATCACTGATTAACAAAGGAGGGATCAGTACAGACTGTCAGGTAGTAAATGAATTCTTAGTGATTTACAAACATCCTTACAAAGTCTAATTGTTAAAAGGAGGAACTGAACTCTCCTGGATGTTTCCAAAAGATCCAGGTTCCCTCCTCCTCTGTAGCAATAATTGAGTTGAGACTAGTATTAAATCAAGATGAAAAGTATTTTTCAGGTTTGGAAACTAGATCTTAAGAAAAGGTCAGTTTTCATAAACTTCAGATCTTACACGAGAGACAGTCATTCATTGCATTTCTTGGTTGATGATACCTTAGGAGAAAATTTGAAGGAATATTTGAAGCAGTTAATAAAACACTTATCTTTTACATACTTTCAACTATCTATTTTTTTAAAAACGAATACAAACTATAAAATATTAAATGATAATATTGATGTCTGATATGTCCCAGTATTGGTGAAAAGAGATACATACATTCTACACACAGGAATTTTTCCAATTAAATGAAACTTAGCCTTCTGTGTACCTAACCACTATGCTCTTGAGAGAGTTTCAGAAATGACTTCCCTGGTTTCTTCGTGAGGATTAATCGTCTGGATGTGCCCTGCAGTTGGCCTTTGCCATCAGCTGTCTCTTCTGTTGTTGTCAGCGTACCTCCTGTCGGTCCCCAGGGCCACTTAAAATCTGTTGTTTCTAGTCCACATGGGAAACTATATACTATGTAACCGAACTTGCTAGAATTGTTTGGGAAAGGACGTTCTACCTTAAGCAAAATGTTCTTTGAATGTTCCGCCATTCCTTCTGTCGACATTGACCTTTGGCTGGTGGGGTCTTATGCTTTCTTCTGGGCTCTCGATTATTTTCTAGGTGATCAAAGTTACCTCATAATTCAGGTGTTATTTTGATTTTAAACATTGTACAATGTTAAAGAAATGTCCTTTTTCCTTGTCCCTCCCCCCCCAAGGCTTTGATGACAGTTGGAAAAGAACCCTTTCCTACCATCTACGTAGATTCACAAAAAGAAAACGAGGTAGGGTGAACCCAGAGCTTTACAGAATTAGATTTTGTGAAGAAACTTTCATTAGAATACAGCGGTCTTGAAAACATTAAACATCTGTTTATCCCTCCAGAGGTGGGATGTTATTTCTAAATCACAGATGAAGAACATTAGAAAACTGTGGCACAGGGAACAGATGAAGAGTGAATCCCGGGAAAAGAAAGAGGTGAGCAGTAGATTTGCTCTGTGAACATTTTTCGAGTTGGGACACCAGAAGCCATGTTAACAAATTGCCTGGTTATTAAAACTAGGCAGAAGACAATTTACGAAGAGAGAAGAACCTGGAAGAAGCAAAGAAGATTACCATTAAAAACGACCCAAGTCTTCCAGAGCCAAGTTGTGTAAGTGTGATGTGTATCGTTTCAAATATCTGGGACTCACGGGGTCAAACTGTTATTTCTGTGTCTGAGGGGCATGCCACGTGCTTTGTTCCTTTGCACTGTTTGTCTCTTCTTTTCTTTCAAAAGGGAGAGAGTGCAATAATGTTTGAGAGTTATGAGGCTGGTCCTTGCGGGGCTCCTTTTTTGATAGAATTTAGTAATTGCATGTTGAACGAATTCTGTCCCGACTAAAAGCTAGCAGCCCTGGAATCCAGGCCTGGTGGGCTGTGTGGTCTCAGACGAGTGATTTTACCCTCCCCTGGGTGTCAGTTTCCTCACAGTAAAAAGAAGAGTTGAAATCCAAGATTTTCATGATTTCTTAAATAAAGAAAACGTTTTTGAAATTTGATTATGTCTATATAATCTTCCTAGACCAGAATGCTGGACTGTGAATGGACATGGTTAGAATTCGAACGGTTCTTACTGATGCTGGATTGCCATTGTTTTCTTGCTTCCTTAGTGAGGAAGCTGTTTTCTTGGCCACACCCTGCAACCCCTTCCTCCCCTCCCTTCTCTCCTCCATCCCTCAGAGGAAAAGCCAGCCTCGGTAGCTTCCACCACCCAGGGTGGTGGGAGGGATGGTGAGGTCAGGGGGAGGGCTCTGCGTGGACTAGGCTTGTTGCTATTGTGAACTCATTGATTTTATATAACAGTATCTGAAGTTCTGATTGTTTCGCTGACAGTTTTGCACTAAGAGAAAGAAGACTTGGATTTTTTTTTTTTTTTTAACCCCTCCAGTGTGGTGAAATTTTTTGGCTCTGACCTGTAGTAGAGTGACTGTCAGACGTTTTACACCACTTGTGAATTTTTAACACTTTTCTGCCATCTATCTAATATTCGTGACAAAATTGGTATGTGATCAATGACATGCTGCGTCAAATGTTTTTTATTTTAACTTGACAGGTGAAGATTCGTGAATTAGAAGGATATAGAGGCCAAAGAGTAAAGGTATTTGGCTGGGTCCACAGGCTGCGTAGGCAAGGTAACTGGCATAGCTGTCCTTTTCTCTCTTTAATTTTCAATATCCCTGCTCTTAGATGATGAAGAACATTAAAAAAAAACTTTTACTTCGGGGTATTTTTGTTTGAGAGTGCTAGCTTTTTAAAGGAAGTACTAATTTGTATCCTCAATTGGTTCTTATTTAATATGACTATTGAAAGTTTAAAAATTATTTAAATGGTACTTAACTGTAAGCAGTCACAGTGATCAGAAGTATCCAGGAAATATTTGTCTAATTGAATTGACTTCTTTAAGGAAAGCAGGGGGTATATTACCGGAAGTGCAGAACCAAATCTGAAACTTACTGATGGCAGTGATGTTGATTTTTATAATTAGTATATTTGTACTTGGTCATGATGTCTTGCTTTCTCTTTCTGCTTTTGTTATTTTATTACATGTCTTTTATTGTAAGTGGTTGTCAAATCCTTCGTAAAAAGAAAGGGAGCATAAAAAACCAAGAGTGCTTCTGTGCGGCAGTATATATCACCCCCCGCTGAATGCGCTTTGCTAGGTATTGCAGGGGACTCAACGGTGAATAAGACTTAATCCCTCGACTTATGTGCTTACTGTCTTGCTTTCCCATGATCGTGTGGGTCAGGAGGCTCACATAGGGTTTAAAAGTATGAAGGGTTTGAAACATGAAGAAGGCAAAATACTTTCCAGATACTGAGTAGTGATATTACTGGTGAACCCTTCAGAGGAATGGGGCCGTGTGGGAGGTTTGAACTTTCAACATTTAACCTTGGAGGTTCCTTTACATAAGAATAAATTATGAGAAAGTGCTTTCAAGTGCCTCTCGAACAATCTAGCTAAACTTCTCTTTCCCGTTTTTTAGGAAAGAATTTAATGTTTCTGGTGTTGCGGGATGGTACGGGTTATCTCCAGTGTGTCTTGTCAGATGATTTGGTAAATATTTTCATATTTACGATGAAAAGTCAGTTTTTTTCAATAGGTTACTTTATTGTTAGTTTTGGGAATCTTAGGGTCTATACTTATTTTAACTGTTATTGTGGGAAATTTCCAACATCTCAAAAATGGAACAGTAGGAAGAAACCTCACATGCTCATCACTCAGCTTCAGTAACATCTTAGTTGAGCTGCTGTAACTAAGTACCATAAACTGGGTGGCTTGTGAACAACAGAAGTTTATTCCTCATGGTTCTAGTAGCTGGAAGTCCATACCAGGGTGCCGGCATGGTCAAGTTCTGGGGAGGGCCCTTTTCTGAGCTGCAGACTACTTCCCGTTGTGTGCTCATCCCCACATAGCAGAGAGCAGAGGAGGGTTTCGACATATGAATTTGCAGCAGATACACGTTAAGTCCGTAACGAGTAATGATTAATATTTGGCCAGTTCTGGTTTACTGCTCCCCCCCTTTTACCTCCCAGACATATTTCATATAAACATACTTGCATATGCATCACCAAGAAGAAATATTTTTAATATAACCACACTACCATTATCACACACCCCCAAAATTAGCACAACTCCTAAATATCCAGCCAGATTCTCCCAGTTGATTCATGATGTCTTTTTTACAGTTGGTTGGTTTGAATGAGGATCCAGACGAGATCTACATGTTGCATTTAGTTGATATGTCTCTGAAATCACTCTTAATCTATAACAGATCTCCCTTTTCATTCTCTTCTCTCCACCCCACTCCCCCTTGCCATTTATTGGAAAAAGTCTGATCATTGGTCCTGTGGGACTTCTCACATTCTGGATTTGGTTGATTGTATCATAAGGTGTATTTTAACATGTTCCTCTATCCTTTGTATTTCTTATAAGCTGGAGGTTAGGTCTGGTCAGATTCAGGTTCTGCTGCTGCTGCTTCTTGATATAACTACTTCATGGACAAAGCTGTATTCTTCCAACGACATCACGTCATGAAGCACATAATTCTGGTTGTCTTTATGATTAGTGCGTTCAGATGTTGATGGCCTGATCCCTTCTTTATAAAGTTTTCCATCACTTTTCTCCTAATGATTTTAGCCAGTATTGATTATCATAGTCTAAGTGAACTCCCTGTATTATTTTAATAGTCTAAATTTTAAAGAAAAAGAGAAACAGACTTTCCAGATACTTTTGAGAGATATGGACTAGTGTTATTTATGCATGTGTATGTATGTAAAGTATGTATTTACATATATATGTGTGTATCTGTATATAGATGAATGTTTGATGGCTGTCTTGTTTTACTAGTTTTGGACGAGAGAACTTGTTTGTAAGTAATTCCCTTTGCTTTCTATATGGTAGACTATTTTAAATGTAAATGTGAGTAACTGAATTTGAACTTGATCTTCTTATAGTGTCAGTGTTACAATGGAGTAGTCTTGTCCACTGAGAGTAGTGTCGCAGTGTATGGAATGCTAAATCTTACCCCAAAGGGCAAGCAGGTGAGTGTGTTGAGTTCCTCACTAAGAGAAGAGTTGTGTACTTGTTTGTTTTCCAGTGTCTTTATTTGTATTGATACTTTTGGTATTTGGCATATAAATAGACAAATGTGATGCACTTGCTAAATTTAGAATGCCTTTTCCTTTCCTGGTGAGATACGTACACTGTACAGCTTGTGTGCTCTTGTAACGATCTCAGGGATTTTCAACCTAAGGAATTCCTGAATAAACTTCATGGGTGAGAACAATTTGCTGTGTGTGTGTGAATAATTTTTCAGCTAAGTGGAAATGAAAATTTAGTCTACCAAAAGTTTTTCAGGAAAGAACAGTGATCTAAATCTGAAACTTTGGGGATTTCCCTGGTGGTCCAGTGGTCAGGACTCCTCGCTCCCAATGCAGGAGGCCCAGGTTCGATCCCTGCTTAGGGAACTAGATCCCGCATGCTGCAACGAAGACCCGGCGCAGCCGAATAAACATTTAATAAATAAAATAAATCTGAAACTTTTAAAATAGAATTTGAAAGCCTCTTTTTAAAAAACTTAAAGCTAGGCTTGATAGTGAGAGGGTTGTTTGTTCCCCAGCCAACAGGCATGTAACCTATACCAGTTAGAGTTACTTGTTGGTAATTATTGGTCAAGTAGCAGTTGTGGTTATATTTGTTTGTTGGGAAAGAAAACAAACAAACGTGACATATCAACCACCAGAGGGAGCCCATAGTGTCCTCCTGATAGACTAGAAATACTGATAAAAGAGAGTCTCCCAGAGTCTATGTGAGGAACCTATGTTAAGAGTGAATATGTGGTTCAAGTTTACTGAATTTTCCTTGAAAGTAATGTGATTGCAAAATGGAATGGTTTTTGTGATATTACTTGCTGTCCAGTGTTTGGTACCAAGATAGCTATATATTTCATACTGTGTGGCTTCTAAAATGTAATGCTTTCAATGGAATTATTAGGGAGAATTTGAATTTTTACTATATATATATATATATATATATATATATATATGTTCCAAAGAGAAACACCTTTTAGTAAAACCTTTGTATTTAAGGAGTTTTTCAATGTGTGTATTATGTTACTTTTAAATTATTGGGCAAAGGCTAGAAAGATATACCAAAATGTTGACAATAGTTAGTGGTTACTCCAAGTCGTGGGATTATAGTTTATCTTATTTTCTGGTTTGTGCTTTTCTATTTTTTAAAAATTGTGTATGTGTATTTAGTCTGAAAGAAATATTAAATAAATATAAAATTCAATTACCGGGTCTTCGTTTTTAGAAGGGTAGGCTAATAATGATAAGGTTCTTAGAAATATGAGTTTACTAAAAACTTTTATATAAATTAGAATCTTTCCTACTGTGAATTCTCTGTTTCCTTCTCCCTCCCGACCCCTTTTTAAAAAATGCAGGCTCCAGGGGGCCACGAGCTGAATTGCGACTTCTGGGAATTGATCGGGTTGGCCCCCGCTGGAGGTGCTGATAACTTAATCAACGAGGAGTCTGACGTTGACGTCCAGCTCAACAACAGACACATGATGATCCGGGGAGAAAACATGTCCAAAATCCTAAAAGCACGTTCTGTGGTCACCAGGTGCTTTAGAGATCACTTCTTTGACAGGGGGTACTGCGAAGTAAGTACGCGTTCATCATCCTTTGCAAACAATGCCTCTTGGCACTTTTGAACTTAAACAGTGGTGCTCACAGAAGGCCTTTATTTACTCCTTTCCGCCTGAATAGATCAGTCCTCCAACGTTAGTGCAAACACAAGTGGAAGGCGGTGCCACACTCTTCAAGCTGGACTATTTTGGGGAAGAGGCGTATCTGACTCAGTCCTCTCAGCTGTACCTGGAGACCTGCATTCCAGCTCTGGGAGATGTTTTTTGTATCACACAGTCATACAGGGCAGAACAATCCAGAACACGAAGGCACCTGGCTGAGTACATAATTGTCATTTTGTTTTTATTTAAAAAAAAATTTTTTTTTAAGAAAATATGTTTAGAGAAGCAATCTTGATGTAGGTAAATGATGTCTGTGTAAAAACCTCTGATGTATTAAGAGGCTATATGAAGGGCAGTTGAATAAATAAATGGAAACTGTCTAAGAAGTTTTGCCTCTTAGGCCATAACTCACTAAGGTCTGTTCATTCACTTTGTCTTGATCCTTTATGTGTTGAGGAATAAACAAGAAATGACTATTAAGGGGGAAAGGAAGGCGGGTGGGCTAAAACTACTTTGGAGAGTTGGGAGTTGATTAGCAGGGCGGGAGTTTTCCCTTTCTGGACAGTTTCCCAGCATTAAAACCCTTGCTTAAGAGAAACTTTGTGAAAAGAAGAGAGGCTCTGAGCTACTGTCTTGTTCCTCAGATACACTCACGTGGAAGCAGAGTGCCCTTTCCTGACCTTTGAGGAGCTCCTGAACCGATTGGAGGACTTGGTCTGTGACGTGGTCGATAGAGTCTTGAAATCACCCGCAGCAAGCGTGGTGCATGACCTCAACCCGGTAGGTCTGCCATTGTGTGGAAACACAAAATTAGGATCCTGCTTCGGAAGGCAGTGAAGTCTTTTTTTAGATTTTTATGTTTTTTAGGTTTTTTTCAATAGATTTTTTTTTTAGGTTTTTATAGATTTAATAGCTTTGTGAACTTTGAAATAAATGATTAATATATATATATAGGTATAATTGATATATAACGTTATAGTAGTTTTAGGTGTACAGCATAATAATTTTATATATCTAAAACAATACAGAGTTATTAACTCTAGTTACCATGCTGTACATTACATCTTGTTACTGGAACTTACCTATTTTATAACCGGAAGTTTATACTTTTGGACTCCCTTCACTCATTTCCAGACTAATTTTTTTTTTTTTTTTTGGCCGTGCCACGTGGCTTGCGTGTCTTAGTTCCCCGACCAGGGATGGAACCCAGGCCCTCAGCAGTGAAAGTGTGGAGTCTTAACCACTAGACCGCCAGGGAATTCACCACATTGTTTTTAAGTCTGAAATAACATTTTATAATAATGATAAATAGTGTTTCTTAAAATGGAAACGTTAGTGTGAATGGTTTCTTTATATACACTGTATTTCTCCTTTCTGCTGTAGAACTTCAAGCCCCCCAAACGGCCTTTCAAACGGATGAACTATTCAGATGCTGTTGTGTGGCTAAAAGAACACAATATAAAGAAAGAAGATGGAACTTTCTATGAATTTGGAGAGGTATGTATTCTTTTCTAGTCGTTGTTTCAAAGGTAGCCTTGTGCTTAAGTGGATTGCTACTTCCGGTTAATTAACGAGTAATGCAGAAGGCATCTGCTGTTGTCAAATAAATGATAACCACGGACCCTCCTTCTTGGGGTTGTCTGAGGATCCATGGCTTAGTAGAGGTAGAGTAGACCTTAGAGCAGTGCCTTTTCTGTAGTGTTCAGTAAATATTAGCAAGTTTGTAGACTTCACATCCCATCCTTTATCTCTTTCCTCTTCCATGATCACTCTGTGGTCTTGACTTACCAGCTCCAGCTGTAATTCTCTAGACTGGCAGGATGCTTAAGAAAGTTATAAACTTTGAAATCACATGCAAAGTGTTGGTATGTGTATACATTTGTTTTGGTTTTCTGGAGAAACCGTCTGGCTCTTTCAAAAAGGATTCCTCCCCCCAAAACAGTGAATTATAACTCCTTCATTTGGAGGCAATTCAAAGAAGAAAATCGCCACTGATTAAAATGCAAAACCAAGAGAGGAGGCTTTGTTGGGGAAGGTGGCCCGGTGCCCCAGATACACTGAGCATGTCTGTCTTGCCCAGGACCACCCTCCCAGCATGTTTTGGGGGTATAGATTGTTAACATTATTCTAAGCCCTCTTCCCTGTGCATTTAACCACTCTTTACATAGTATTTGCAAATCTGTTTTACAGATGAAATGTGAGTAATAGCTGCTAACTAGAGTTTTCTTTCGTTTTTAGAAAGAATTTACAGAGGACAGACAGTGTACTGGGTCTATGTAAATTACTTTTATTGTATCATGAATTCAGTTGATGATGTATAATAACCAAATTCTGTGCTGAGAACCTGAGAACTGTTATCGCCCAGCACTCAGCAAAGTAGTGTGAGCGGAAAGAGCACAAGCTTTGGAGTAAGAAGCCCCCCAGGTGGGCTTTGCTCCCACCTCTGTCCTTATTGCTGGTTAACTTAAGGCCAGTGACCCCGCTTTCTGGTTCCCTATCTCTGCCTTGGAGGTAACGTCCACCTTGCAAAGTTATGAGAACTTAATGAGCTAAATGCTTAGCAGGGCCAAGGCGCAGGAAGTCCTCCATGTGTGTCAGCGTTTCCTCTTTGTGTCAGTATCATCCCCCACACATGAGGGCGCTAGAGTAGAGAAGAGGTCTTCAAACTTTTCGGAATGTGCAGTACAACCCCTTTTCCCCAGTTCAATTGTATGCAGGACTCTAGTATGTAAAGCGGTTACAGGCGGAGAGACCAGAGTTCCCCCACTCACCTCCCGTTTCCTCTCTGGACCTTAGACGACGCAGGGCTCCAGGGACGAGAGCTCGAAAACAGCTGTGCCAGGTGATGGCTAAGCTCCCTCTCAGTTTCTTACATTAAACAAATCAATGAGTCTTGTCCATTCTCTCAGTCTGTTTTTACTGGCACAAGAGTTTTCAGTTTAACTTGAATTTATGTATGGTTTACTGAAGGATGTTTGAGAGGCAAGCAGATTAACTTGATGCTGCATCATCTAAGCTGTCTTGGCTAACTGCTCCAGGTGTGGTTACGCTTATAAACTTGACACTGGTTATTTGTCTTATGACTGTGTCTTACTGCCACTGAAGGCATGCAGATTTATTGTAACAGGAAAGAAGCAGAGAGAACAGGAGAGTTTAAAGATTGGTGTTATTAATAACATACTCTGTGTGTAGATCACTGATGTTGTGGAGCATTCACTGATGATCTTATGCCTTGTGGGACTGAGTGGACTGCGTTTGCTTCAGACCTAGATAAAACTAGCCACTGGGGAAAAAAAAAAAACTGAGCAGTATCTGGGAGGTTGTTTGTTTTGTGTGTGTGTTTTCGTTCCTCAGGCAATATGGCACAGATATACTGCAGGAGGAGACAGATCTATTTACAGTTCATTTTGCGGAAATTGTCCCTAACACCCACGTGGTTATGGGTTATGGGTGGGTGTGTATTCTGGACTCCGTTGCATGAATAAGATGAAGGGCTGCTACTGGGTCAAAGAGCTGCTTCTGTCTCGTTGCCTTTCGAGTTGTAAATGTTAATGAAGTCTTGTTTAACCTCAGGATATCCCAGAAGCTCCTGAGAGACTGATGACAGACACCATTAATGAGCCCATCTTGCTGTGTCGATTTCCTGTGGAGATCAAGTCCTTCTATATGCAGCGATGTCCCGAGGATTCCCGCCTTACCGAATCTGTCAGTTTGGGATTCAAATAGTATTAGAGATTTTGCTTTTTAAAGGGGCGGGCACTGCCACTGGAATAAGATACAGCTCACAGCAAACATTTCATTATAAATCTACAGTACTTAAAGAAGTGTTTTTTGTCCTCTGATTGGGTTTAACCTATCTTGTTAAATTATAGAATTTGAATAATATCTGAATTATGCATGATCATTGTGCTCCTTTAGTTATAGGAACTTAATTATGATTTTCATTTAAACTCTAGAGCAAAGCCGTGACTACTAGAGTAACCACATTTTATTTACTCATTTTTGAAAGGTCGACGTGTTGATGCCCAATGTCGGTGAGATTGTGGGAGGCTCGATGCGTATCTGGGATAATGAAGAGATACTGGCAGGTTATAAAAGAGAAGGAATTGACCCCACTCCCTATTACTGGTACACAGATCAGGTAAAAAGAAATTTTGTTAATCACTTTAAATTTTCTTCACTGTAATAGTTCTGTATGAATTGAAACTTTTAAAAGGGAAGTATTCAGGGTGATACTTTGAAATTTGAATGAGCTATATTCAGTTTCATGGTTATAATAATGTGGCATGGGAATACTGCTAGTTTTGTCTTTGGCCAATAATATGTTAACTTAATTTGAAAACCTATTAACTCCTGGCCTTGCTTGTAGCTACTGAATTTTTAAAAATGTCATTAGATGCTACCAGTATCTAGTCTTTCGTTTTCTTCTGATAAACAGAGACATTAACTTAATTTAAAAGTTTGAAATCTCTTCTTTCCAGGGTGGCAAATCCTTGGTTTATTTTTCATACCAAATTATTTTTTCACATGTGGTCCATGAAAAAGTATAGATTAAGGGTTGAATTCTTTTTGTTGTTTTGTTTGTTGTTGTTTTCAATTAATTTTTATTGGCGTATAGTCGCTTTACAATGTTGTGTTAGTTTCTGCTGTACAGCAAAGTGAATCAGCTATAAGGGGTTGAATTCTTAACCACAATAAGCTGACTCATTTTACAGTAGAAAATTTTAACTATTTCAGACAAAATTTATTTTTTTAATTTTCTTTTTTGGCCATGCTGTGCAGCTTGCGGGATCTTAGTTCCCCGACCAGGGATTGAACCTGGGGCCGTGGCAGTGAATGTGCAGAGTCCTAACCACTGGACCGCCAGGGAGACTCTGGACAAAATTTTAAACTGAGCATTTATTCCTCTCTATCGCTCTCCCTCTCTCTCTCTCTCTCTCTTTTTAAACAGAGAAAATATGGCACATGTCCACATGGAGGCTATGGCCTGGGCTTGGAACGATTCTTAACCTGGATTCTGGATAGATACCACATCCGAGATGTATGTTTATACCCTCGATTTGTCCAGCGCTGCAAGCCATAACCGATTCCTCCTGGAGATTTAAGCAAAGAACACGGTTCATGGAAGGAACAGGCTGCCTCTTTAAAAAAAAATAAAACAGCCAAAATCTTCCCTTTTTTATTCCACTGGGGTATATCCATTTCTGTTTTCTCTTTTTGTTTTTTATTCCTGCTACCGTGAAAAGCAGTCCAAATCATTTGAATATCAAGTGACATTGATGGTGTCATTTTAAGAAAAAAACCGATTACAAAGTTTGGGGGAAAATACGTGGCATGTAACTGCTGTCATGAGTATATTTCAGCATTTTATCCAATTTTAGGTTATAACCTTTGTGTCATATATACCACATATATGATTAGTTTTAACTTACAGTCTGAGACATTCCAGTAACTTAATCTTTCTGACCTTTTAATTGTAACTGGAATTCTTTAATTTATATCATTTTATTGTATCAGTGAGTTAAAACAACACACCGTGGGGAAAAATTGACAATATGCTATAAAAATCTGCTAGTATTAGAACAGAGTATAAATCAGCAGTAGATACAGGAATGAAATGAATAGTCTTTTGCCTCAGTTGTTAATCTTTTCTAAATCTGATAGCTGCTTATATAATTCTAAAGCATACGAATTTATTTGGAAGAATTTGTAAAAGTGGAGTGGCCTTAAACAGTTTGAAGTAAGAGCAAGTTTTTTGGCACTTCAGTGAACAGCATTCTTCCTAGCATTAGTTCAAACTAAAGAGGCAGGGTGATCTTCGCTCTTCCCTGGTAGCTCCTAAGTAATTAAGAATAAATAAGTTCCAGGGCTTCCCTGGTGGCACAGTGGTTGAGTATCTGCCTGCCAATGCAGGGGACACGGGTTCGACCCCTGGTCCAGGAAGATCCCACATGCTGCAGAGCAACTAAGTCCATGTGCCACAACTACTGAGCCTGCACTCTGGAGCCCGTGAGCCACAACTACTGAAGCCCTCGTGCCTAGAGCCCGTGCTCTGCAGCAAGAAAAGCCACTGTAACGAGAAGCCCGCGCCCCGCAACCAGAGAAAGCCCACGCACAACGAAGACCCAACGCAGCCAAAAATAAATTTAGTTTTTAAAAGTAAATAAATAAGTTCCAAGAGTATTTGCAGCTGGAATCTTCATGACAGCCCTGCATGGCTGTTGGAGTCACCCCACACTGTGTCTTTAGGTCTAATCTGTGCTAACTTATTAACTTGCAGGCTTATTGAATGGCTTCATTTCAGATTTGGTTAATTCTCCCCCAAAATGCATGTCATGTATCCTCAATGAGCTGTATTCCCAGCAATCAATAAATGGATACACGTAAAAACTCTTTGCTGACTTAATTTTTTTAAGCTGATTGTCGCTGTTTCACATTAACTAGTTCATGCCTTTTGCATTTTTTAAATCTTTATTTTTCATGATTTGTATATGTGAAACTAGATATTCCTGAATTTGGTAGGTATTAGTAAAAGTACATAGTAATGAAAAGGAATGGTTTTTAAAAATTAGATGTGGGTCCTAGTTACATCATTTTTATCATCCTTTTTGTATTAATTTTGGACACATTAGATTATATCTTATTTTGCAGTTAAGTAAAATAACAGATGGAAATGGGGCATTTGTCATATATTTGGCCTCTATCTTTAAATGAAAAATACATGTAAGAATGGGAATGAGCTCTAACTGGATGCAGCTAGGCAGTTCATTTGATCAGAATTTAGGTGACAAGGTTAGGCTCAATTAGATTAGATTTTAATTGTATAAATGGGCTAAAAGTTTTAAATACTGAGGGAGAGCTGTGGGGTTAGGTGGGGATAACGGAGTCAAGATAGTGGTGACGTCAAACCAAGAACCCGAGCAGCGCACCTCACGCACGTGGACTCACATTCCCTTTTCTCTGGTTGTCCCTGTACTCCAAGCGTCACAAGCGCATCCCATATCCCTGCCAAGTGTCCGCCTCACAGACACCCGGTTCTGAGTTCCTGCTCTCGTGGGACTCATCTCACGGCCCTTTCCTGCCTGAAACTTCTTCCTAATACGTGATCCTCACGCCAGCAGCCCCCTTCGCCTTTGGTACTTGTGTAGCTGACCTGCTTTGGAGACAGATGGGAGGCTAATACTGTAGCAATTCAAATGACTTCAATACCGACTTTGTCAATGTCCTACAGCCATTTCCACCCACCCAGCTCCCCACACATGGCTGCCTCTAGCATTTCCTAAAAATTTCTTGTTTAGTGTATAGAGCAATGAGATTCTGTCATAAGCAACCTTCCTACGCATTGGGGTCACCTGGGCCTCATCCCAGACCAACAGAATCCGGATTTCAGGGCTGGGCCCAGGATGCTTTTTTTTTTTTTTTTTTTTTTTTTGCGGTTCACGGGCCTCTCACTGTTGTGGCCTCTCCTGTTGCGGAGCACAGGCTCCGGACGCGCAGGCTCAGCGGCCATGGCTCACGGGCCCAGCCGCTCCGCGGCACGTAGGATCCTCCCGGACCGGGGCACAAACCCGTGTCCCCTGCATCGGTAGGCGGACTCTCAACCACTGCGCCACCAGGGAAGCCCCCAGGATGCTTTTTAAAAGCCCGCCCAGCTGAGGCTGTGGCAGACTTAGTGTGACTGTCACTGAGTAGCTACCTCCCTCTTCTAAGCCAGCCTTAAGCCTCTCATCATCATGACTGTAGGTCCTCATTCATCTCACATTAATCTCTTTTGAAATTGTTCCCAATCTCTAGTTAAAATGGGAACATTGGGGCAAGGTTGAGACTGTCCAATATTGCCAGTGGCCACAAAAACGCTACACCTGTGCACTCGTTAGCTTTCAAGTCATACTGGGAAATTCTCAAAATGATGGTAGCTGCCAATAATGGAGTACTGGTTTGTGTCAGCCATGTACTGTCACATGCTTTAATCCCCACAATAACCTCTTGTGATAATTATATAAATTATAAATTTATACAATATATAAGTTATAGCCCTATAATCCCTATATATGGATAATAGCCCTATTACCCCTGAGGTAATGGTTGAGAAAAGTTAAAAAAGTGCCTGAAGATGCACTGTTAAAAGTGACAGAATGAAGTTTGAAACTCCAAAGCTTGAATTCCTTTAAGCTTAGAATCCTGTTATTTCATTCAGTCCTTCTAAGGAAAAAAGATATTATGATGTACAAATACTGTCATTCATAGTATTTGCTAATTGCTGGTCAATTAAATGATTCAGTCTCTTATGCTGACAAGTTTCCTTCTACCTCATAGATTACTACTAACTTGATGATAAGATGAAGAATATTGTCTTTGAAAAAACATTGGTGTACCCTGCAGTTCAAAGATGCTGGTTTCTGGCGTCAAAATTTAACGCAGTTGTAGCACCCTGGCTCGCAGAAATAGTGGTGCTCAAAATTTTAACTTATTCTTTAGGCATTTACTTCCATGTCAGGAAGAAAAACATGCTTCTATTACTTTATCGATTTTAAGGTTTTAGACGCTCTCTACTGCTCTTCTAAAGAAGATTGCGCTTCTTCCTCTCCCTATCCCACCATTCATGTGCATGCTTCTCTTCTCCCCCTCTTTCCAGCTTAGTTAAATCATTACTTTGGTTGACCATGTTGTATACTATGACTGCTTTTCCTTTTCTGGCCAACTTTTCATTTTGCCCATAATTAACAGTCATCTCATTTTTTTCTTTATCATTAATTCACTTTCCAAAGATGCTCAGACACATCAGGTGCTCATCAGTTATATCTTCCCATAGAAGCTTCTCTGAGAGCTTGTCTGCTGTAGTGTGAACCAGCCACACTCCAATCTTGAAACATAGCTGTCGTCCTGGGATCTTCTTTCACTGTCATCCCAGGTATCCCCTTCACCTTTCTCCTCTATGGACAGCCTGTTTCCTGTATCCCATGTTTCCCTGTTTCTTGGTTTACTTCCTCTTTTTGGTAGAGCACATCCTCCAGTAATTTCCTGAGAAAGGGTGCATGGAATGTCAATTCACTGAGAACTTGCCTATCTAAAAAATGTTTTTAATCTATCTTCACATTTAAACCATAGTCTCTATATAAAATTGTGGGTTAAAAAGCATTTTTCCCTCAGAATTTTGAAACCCTGGCTTCCAATGTTACCATTCTAGCTTCCAATGTTGCTATGGAGAATTCCCAAACATTCTCATACATGGTCCTTTACATATGACCTGTCTATTCTAGAAGCTTGTCCCCATGTTCTGAAATATGATATTCCTTGGGACTGTTCATCCATTCTGTTGGGCAGTTGGTAGGCTCTTTAAATTCAGAAAGTCAGGGCCTTCAGTTGTGAAAACTTTCTTAAACTGTTTTTTTTAAGTGTCCCCTCTTTTGTTTGTTTTTCTTTCTTTCTACAACTGCTATTATTCAGATAGTAGACCTCCTTTTATCTTTTTTTTTTTTTGCTTGCTAGTTTCTGAGAGCTTTCCTCAACTTTTCCCCAGTCCTTCTGTTGAATTTTTCATCTCTGTTAGCATAGTAAAATTTGAAAAATTTTTTATTCTGACCTCAGAAATTTCCATCTTTATGGTCTTTTACTCAAGCTTTCTTCTTCCTGTATGTTTTCTTCTGTTTGCTTGGGTCTCTGTCTTTCTTCTTAGAGGCTTTTTTCAGATGTGAGGTGATACTTGGTTTTCTGCTGAGAATTCCAAATAGCAGATAAAATGCTTTTGAAGTGTGTGGGAGGAGATGTGAGCCCTCCTGTAGGGTGAGCTGCCTGAACTGTTGAGTATGTTGAGTATGGGAGTCCCTGATGTCATCATCCTTAGATCTTTCCTCTTGGGCCGGTTGGTTTCCAGATGTCAACATCCTTAGATCTTTCCTCTTGGGCTGGTTGGATTCCAGACTCTTCCCACCTCCTGTGGGGGGAAAGGGGTGAAGAGGGCTATGTGTCCACAACTTCGGTAAGTCTAGTTCCCCAAATCTATCTCAATGTAGCATCTCTCCCTTTCATCCCCACTTCCAGGGCTACCTGCTGCTGCCAGCCTGGAACCTCCTAGGGATTCTGTCATGTAAATCCGGATGGTTCTTAGGATGGCCATTTTAAGATTCAGGGTTTTTTGAGTTTGCTAAATCATGAACCATTTATCCATCTGCCTTCCAGCTCCCCAAATTTGTTGCCATCATTCCTTTTTCTTTTTTCCCCATCATTTTAGGTTTGTGCTTGAAAACAAACAAAACACACCATCACTGTCAACAACAACAAAACCTCTCTTGACATTTTAGTGGGGTTTGGGGGTCGGAGTGAAATTACATCCATGTGTTCAAGCCCCCATTTTTACCCAGAGGTCTTCCCTCTGTATTTGAAGATAAATCAAAAGGGAGTGGACATAGGTGAAAGAGAGTAAATGTTCAATTATTGTTAGCTATTAGGAAGGACAAATTAGCAAGGAGAGTGATGAATTCTCTGTAAATTGTTTTGTAAAACGAATTAATGATTAGGGCTTCCCTCGTGGTGTAGTGGTTAAGAATCGGCCTGCCAATGCAGGGGACACGGGTTTGAGCCCTGGTCCTGGAAGATCCCACATGCTGTGGAGCAACTGAGCCTGTGCACCACAACTACTGAGCCTGCACTCTAGAGCCCACAAGCCACAACTACTGAGCCCACGAGCCACAACTACTGAAGCCCATGTGCCTAGAGCCCATGCTCTGCAACAAGAGAAGCCACTGCAATGAGAAGCCCGCACACCACAACGAAGAGTAGCCCCCGCTTGCTGCAACTAGAGAAAGCCTGTGCGCAGCAACGAAGACCCAACGCAGCCAAAAATAAATAAATAAACAAATAAATAAATTTATTTTTAAAAAATGAATGGTTGAATGAATGGTCGGTTTCAATCCTTATTTCTATGTAGATGACCACTACAACTTTCTGTTGGATGGCTGTACCTGTTTGTCCTTCTTGCAATGTAAAACATACTCAGGCAAAAACAAAGACAATATGAAAACAACAAATATAAAAAAGTGCATTCATCTTTGCCTCAAACCAGCTGTCCTGCTGACTAATGTGTTTCTCTTTTTTGGTCTCACTACTGCTGAAGACCTTGAATTACCCGATTCTGCCCTCCCTCTAATCTCCAGTGTGCCATTACTTGCCTATTTCTGTCTTCGCTTTCCATGGCCACGCCCCTCAACACCTCTTTTGTGAACGGTGGCCACTGTCTTCTATTTGTTCTCCCTGTCTCTCCTCTCTTATAGCCTGGACCCTGCTTGCTCAATCCTTTTCCTCAGAGCACAGGCTACTCTTCTCCATGACTGTCATGACCATGCATGACTCCCGTTCACCTACCAGCAAAGGTCCAATTTCTCAGCACATTCAGGCTCCGTCCTCAGCCTTCTCTCACCACGCTTATCTCTGAATCCTTTCCAGATGCTGTGCGGTGGCCAAGTGAACGTCTTGCTCTTGGTAATCGTGTGCTCTTCTGCCTTCAGAGTGCCCCTCACATTCAGTATACAACAAGCCTACTTTTCTTGTAAATTCTATACCACCCTGATGAAAAAGCATCCCTGCATCCTTTCAGCCTGAAACCACCACTCATTTTTATCAGGGAAACTTCTGCTCACCTCTTCCTCTCCCACTATAAACAGGTAACTCTACCGGATAAAGACAATAATTCCACACAGACCCTCCTCTTAGCTAAGTGAAAGGAACACCTCTAGGCATCAGAATTGGAGAGGAGGGAGTAGAGAGGGTCTCTAAACCAGAGCTGTTAGGTTGGGTATGGGAGTTAGAGGGAGAATTGAACCCAGATAAAGGCACTCAGGGATATTTTTAAAAGTTATACTAGGGCTTCCCTGGTGGCACAGTGGTTGAGAGTCCGCCTGCCGATGCAGGGGACACGGGTTCGTGCCCCGATCCGGGAAGATCCCACATGCCGCGGAGCGGCTGAGCCCGTGAGCCATGGCCGCTGAGCCTGCGCGTCTGGAGCCTGTGCTCCGCAACGGGAGAGGCCACAGCAGTGAGAGGCCCGCGTACTGCAAAAAAAAAAAAAAAAGTTATACTAAAGTATACTATTCGTACAAAAAAGGGCACACACCATAAGTGTGCAACACTACGAATTTTTACAAAGTGAGCACATCATGTACGCAGCTCCTACAGTGCCCACCCTACACCCAGACAGGAAAGTGGACCAAGGGCTAGACCCCTCTCTGCATGAAACAGGGACTTGGGGGGCTGGCCCTTCTGTGAAATCTAGAAAACTGGCCCTGTAGCCAGAGAAGGACATGGAAGACTGCCACCTGCCCAGGGCTCTGGACAGGGAATGAAAGCTTGCTGGAAAAAGTCAACTTTCCTGGTTTGAATGTATCTGCAAGGGGCAGCACTACCAAGCCAAGAAATGTACATAAACCCCATCTAAGCCTGGTGGGAGCCTGCAATCCTGGCAGAGGCAGACCAGAAATGCTCTGGAGGGACCCTCCCGCCACCCCGGGGGCAGAGACCTCTCTGGAGAAAAACTCTCTTGCCCAATATGGTCTCAAAAAGAATTAGAACCCTTAGGAGAAAATGAAATTATTTAGTCATGTGGTACGTGTCTTAATACTGGCGCAAGAGCTCCAGTTTTCTCTCTACACCGCAGGCAAAGTGAACCTTTTGAACCGTAAGCATGGATCATTCTGTTAGAGGGAGATCACTTGATAAGATGAAGTCTTTCATCACCTAATAGGCCGAAACTCCTTCCCCTCCACCCCACACACTCTGCTCAAGACACGCAGTCTCTTTACTGTCCCTCAAGGCCTTGTTATGGGGTGAACTGTGTCCCTCTCCCTCAAAAAAAAACCCGATATGTTGAAATCCTCCCCTCTGGTACTTGGAAACGTTATCTTATTTACCAGTAGGGTCTTTGCAGATGTAACCAAGTTCTGATGAGGTCAATAGGGTGAGCTCTTAATCCAATATGACTGGTGTCCTTCCAGAAGGAAAGATGGCTATGGGAAAAGAGACACACAGGGAGAAGGCTACATGACCACAGAGGCAGAGATCAGAGTGATGCTACAAGGCAAGGAGAGCCAAGGCTTGCTGGCCACTGCCAGAAGCTAGGAAGAGGCAGGAAAGGATTCTCCCCGACAGACTGCTGAGGGAGCATGGCCCTGTTGACACTGACTTGGACTTCCAGCCTCAGAACTGGAAGACAATACATTTCTTTTTTTTTTCAGTACGCGGGCCTCTCACTGTTGTGGCCTCTCCCGTTGCGGAGCACAGTCTCCGGACGCACAGGCTCAGCGGCCATGGCTCACGGGCCCAGTCGCTCCGTGGCATGTGGGATCTTCCCGGACCGGGTCACGAGCCCATGTCCCCTGCATCGGCAGGCGGACTCTCAACCACTGCGCCACCAGGAAAGCCCCCATTTCTGTTGTTTTAAGCAGCCTGGTTTGTGGTATTTTGTTCCAGCAGCCCCAAAACTAATACGAGCCTCAAATGTGTTCCAGCACTTTCTGATCCCTCTGCTTGCAAAGCCCTTCCACGGAGAACCTCCCTCACTCCCCACAGGCCCCTGTTCAACTGGCACCTTTGCAGAGAGGCCCTGTCTCACTGCACCCCCGAAACTAACATTTCCTGCCTCTCTCCATTCCTTTGCCTCATTTATTATTTTTCTTCATGGTTCCTAGTCATAGCTAACCTTATGGTATGGATCTTTTGTTTATTGTCTGCCTTGCCTTCTAGAATGTAAGTTGCATGAAAGTAGAGATAGTCCAATTCATTGCTGTAATGCTCAGTGCCCACCACGTGCCTGACCTAGGCACGCCCTCCATACATACTTGTTTCATAAATGAATGAGCTACTTGAGAGCACAGTTTATTTTTTTATCCTTCCCAGTATCCGATATAACACTTTGCTCATAGTAGACTCTCAGAAAATATGTGCAGATGAACTAATAAACCCATAATCACTAGTGGGCTTAAGGCTCTGCGTGGTTAAGAGTGGCAGTCAAAATGCACATCGCATTGGCCTGCATTTGGTGGCCTCTTTGCTTAAAACAACTGTGGGGACAATCGGTCAGTTTTCTGTGAGTAATCATCAGAGCTCACCATTTGTCTGCTTCACGCAGCCACTGTGTCTCTTGCCCTGAATGCCCCCAACCTCGCCCTGTTGTTCTGATTACGGAGACAGAATTGAGTAATCTCAATTTAGTTTGTGTAGCTCAGAGGTGCCAATCATGGCAAATAATGAATTGGGGATCTCGCCCCACCCCTTTCCTGAAGCATTGAGCTGAAACCAACAAATTCATTTTATTTAGGATCACGGGCTGAATTCTGAGTGCTGTCTGTGAGAAGAGAATGCTTTCTTCACTAATTAAGTCACCAGAGCTCAGGCAAACCCTCTCCCGGGTGGTGGGAGTGCTGCTTATCTGAGGTGGCCCAGAGAATGTGCTTTCTGTTTGTTAAGGGAAGTGGTTGTTCACATCTTCTGATTTAAGGGCTGTGTTTTCCTATCGGTTTTGAAAAGGACCCATATAAAGCATATTTTATCTGTTTTCACTTCAAAAGAACATAAAAATTTACTCACTGAAAAGCTGTTGTATTTGATGCTTTTTGTAAGAAATAAGCCATAGATTAGAAATAACAGATGTCATGAAGAGCTCTTTGGGGAAAAATAATGAAGTTCTGTTTCCATTTGTAACCTATGAGTCTTAATATGTGTGTCGGGGAGGTTTTATACATGAGTATAATTTTGAATGAGTTTTTTGAGAGTCAGTAAAAGGAAAATGAATGAAATTTGCTGATTCATTTTTTAAAATGAATGATTCATTTTTTAAAATGTTATTCACTTTTCAAAATGAATAATTTTATTCATTTTTTAAAATGTTATTATATTTTTTATTTTTATTATTTTTTATATTTATTTTTTATATTTTTTATTTTTATTTTTTATATTTATTATTTTATTTTTTAATTTTTATTATGTTGATATATTTAATAAAACATGGTTTGTTAGTTCCTTTTTTTTTCTGGCCAGATACAAATTTAACGTGCCCCAATGTTGATTACATGAGATTTGGCACCTTTATGCCTTGTCACTAATCATCACCATTTCCCTGGCAGAGACCGGAAGACCCCTGCTATCTCCACTTAGCAGGAGCGATACAGCACCCGGGATGGAAGGGTGACTTATCCTGAGCCTCCTGAGCCGAGAAGAGCCCACATAGCTCAGTCATTAAAAACCCCGGGCCTTTTCTACTTCTCTGGCCTTGTCGACACTTTTTCCAGCACAGCATTTCAAACTGTAAAGACGTTTTGTGTAGTTGATTTAAAAGCAATGGGTTTAGGCTTTAGGTAGAGGAGTATATTATCTATAAAGATCACCTCTTCAAAGGGCAAATTAAACTAATGTAATTTTCATTCTGAGAATGGAGAGCTAGCAAAATGTATAGGAAAGCAGTTGATACGAGGAGCAAGTTTTACTGTCTGTTTCTCAGGGGACACCTCTTGCCTGATTTGAAGATCGTGTAGATAATATGAAAGGCAATCCACTTAAGCTGACATTTTACACCAAGCTGAAAACCAGAAAGAGGACCCACTTTAATAATAAATAAACGAATTCAATCAAGAGCATACATTTTAGCTACAGAAAACTGGTTTTGCACTCAATCTAGACTCCATTTTCCTGGAATGTTCCACGTGGCTTGCCCCCTTACTTCCTCAGGTCTTTGCCCAAATGTCAGTGAGGTTTTCTCTGACCCATCTATTTCAAATTGCACTAGCCTCCCCTCCCTCATCTCCCTTACATAGCTTCATTCTTTCTAACGCTCATCATCACCCTAAATACTACATATTGTGATTATTTTCTGTCTCTCCCCTAATCCCTATGTAAGTCCCTTGTCTGCTCTGTTCACTGCTGTTTCCCCAGTGCACACAGTAGGTGCTCAATACTTGTTCAGTGAATGAAAGAATGGTGCCTGACACCTTTCTATTCCAAAGGTTGGTCTTGTACTTCGAGACGCACTGAGCATTAGGGCCAGATGGGCGGGCAGAGGTGTGGGAATGTAGCAAGGGCTAGAAATGGGCGGGGCACCTGTTCTGTGCGCGGGATTGGGGCCAGGCAGTCACCCTGCGAAGGTGCACAGACATGATACTGACAGACCTCACCGTACCAGCCCACCAAAAAATGTGTCTGCCGGACTGGCCTTCACTTTTCCTAATGCTATCACGTTAGCAGCCTAATGTTTGTTTTCTGGTCCCACCTGTGAAACTCTGCTGCATAAAGATACTACAGAGGAACTTAACAAGTATGTCATGAGTGTCTGATATAAAATAATTCCTTTTCTCATTCTGAAAACAAAGCAAAATAAAACAGGGTTGGTACAGTTGTGCTGTAACTAGGCCACAAAACTGGAGAATTGAGGCAAAAGCATTGTCATATGTAAGTGATAGTAGTGGAAATGTGAAGAAAGTTCTTTGCGTTGTCATGGCTGCAGTTCCTGCCTTGGTCAGGTGGGCGCATGCAACCAGGGCGTTCGTTCAGGGCGACCCGCACGGATTTTTGGTGGTTTGGGTGGAAGGTGCCAATTGCACAGCCTGGGACCCTTTCTTACCCTGGGGACCTCGCTGCTGCAGGGCGGGCTCCCGGGGAGGGGCGTGTCTCCACCTGGCCCCGCCCCTGAAGCCCCGCCCCTTCCCGGCACCAATGAGCGGGCGCACAGCCCGGGCGCAGGGAGTGGCCGCGCCTGATAAGGAGGCGTGGGTGGTGGGTGCTGAGGTCCGCTGCTAGTCGTTGGTGTGGCCCGCGCCTGGGTGTGCTGCAGCGGGAGGAACCCAGGTCCCGGGCCGAGGCTGCCCCGGGAATGGTTTTAGTCAGCACAAACATGGCTGCGGCCCTGCGATCTGCGGGCGTCCTGCTCCGCGATCGGCGTAAGTGGGGCTGTCGCGGCCGCCGCCGAGGCGGGGACAGCGGGCAGCTGGCGCCGGGGTCCCCGGGCCTGGGAACTTCCAAGGAGCGGCGGCGGGCTGCGCAGGAAGCTGCCCGCGACGGGGCGAGGGGCGGAGAAAGGATCCGGAAAGGGGCGCTCCACTGGGAGGGGCGAGAGTGGGGTACGTGGGTCCCCCGAGGACCCTGAGAGGCCGCGGGGAGGGGTCCCGGAGTCACATCGGTCCGCTGGGTGGCCGTGAGCAGTGACTGAATTTCTAAGAGCCTTAGTTCTTATCTGTAAAATAAGAATAATGATAGTTGCAGGATTGTTGTGATTTCGGGAGGCAGAGTGTGTTAAGGGCCTGCCACAGAGAGACAGTACCGTTGGCATCATTATCCTCATTATCACCATGGGCATCTACCCTGGGGTTCCCTCTCTGGTGGTGGAGGTCACACTGTGCCCACTGCTGCCCTGGCCCATGGCATCACCCGGTGCTCACTTGTCCTTGGCAGCAGGACCCACCGCGGGGCAGCTCAGGCTAGTATTTTCTAGAGATATTTGGAGAAGAAGTAAGACCCATGGACAGCCTCACACGTTTCTGATACAGACGTGAATGTAGGTTGTGTCCACAGGATGAGCGGACGGGACTCTGGTTCAGACACACCTGGTTGGGTCACTAGCTCTGCAGCATTCCTGTGACCCCCCTGAGTGAGGCATTCACCCCAGCTTGTACTTTGCTAAACATAAAAGAAGGTAATACCTCATAGGCTTGCCGTGAAGATTAACAGGATACAGGTAAAGCCTGTAGCACAGTCCCTGGCACACAGTAGATACATAAATAACCTCAAAATGTTCAGTTATTAGTATGTTAAAGGCTGCCACCTACTAAGATGGTTAATTTGTATATTTGAATGATGACTGGACACAGACCTGACTTATTTTCCTAAGAAGTTCCCTAATTCATCAATCTGTCACCTACTGAGAAGGAGTGGAGAGTCCACTCTGAAACTCCGTATCTTATTACAGGTGCCTTTGTTGGAAAAATAATAAGGACCCAGTGTCCAATGACAATCAGGTCACTAAGGGCAGTGGGAGATGAAAGACATTATCTTTTAAGAAAAGGAAGCACAGTGCCAGTAACGGGGCTGAAAGAAGTATCAAATTAGTCTTTTCTTTCACCGACCCTTCCTGTGGCAAAGAAAGTCTGACAGGCTCTAGAGTTGAGGTCATAGAACAATATGAGAAACTTTAAATGCTTTGTTGTCCAGGTTATAAGTAACCAAGTGGAAGGATTCAGAAACCACAGCAGAAGTAGATTTGAAGTTCAATTGAATTACAGACTCTGATTTTAGATGTACTTATAATACTTTAATTATCTTGTTTTATATGAAGGGATTAACATCTGGGTTAGAAAAAATTGAGTAGTATTTCTCAAAATGAATTCTCAAAGTAGAAAAGCAAAGTTTTACACTCTATGTTTTTAACATAGTACAGAATTAATAAGAAGCTCCCTAGTATATATGTATATGGTATATATGTATATTTTAGAAAGTTAATAGAATAAAGAATTATTGTTTCTTTGTGACGTTTTCTTTCCAGATTTTTTTTTTGCGGTACGCGGGCCTCTCACTGTTGTGGCCTCTCCCGTTGCGGAGCTCAGGCTCCGGACGCGCAGGCTCAGCAGCCATGGCTCACGGGCCCAGCCGCTCCACGGCATGTGGGATCTTCCCGGACCGGGGCACGAACCCGTGTCCCCTGCATCGGCAGGCGGACTCTCAACCACTGCGCCACCAGGGAAGCCCCTCTTTCCAGATTTTTTACGTTAGGCTTATATGCCTTTTGTAATTGGAAAAAACAAATCTAGAATAATAAAAAAGAATATCAATGTTTAAATTAATACATGAGAACATTCTGGCTCCATACTAGAAAAATAACAATTTTTTTCTTAAAGCCTCCCCTCGCCAAGTGTTTATTAATAGTTACAATACAGAACCTTATTTCTGTTAATTTTTAAAATGATACTCATGTTTATAAGGACCTTTTGAAATAATTTTCATCTGCTGTGTGATAGAAAAGGGCTGCATTGGGTACTTGTGTATCTTGTTTTCTACCCTCCCACGTACCACCCCCAAGCATCCAAAATATTAAATAATTGTTTTGGAGAATCACTTGATACCCGTGAACTTCTTAAGTCACAGGTATACTTTTGAATGATTCACCTATTGGGTGTGTCCAGGAATTAATGAAGTTTTGTTTTCTTACATCATCTTTTCTGCATATCCCTTGGTTTTATAGCTTTTATTGTTTGTAGGCCTTCCAAAGGTAGACCAGTTGTCCATGCCAAGAGTAGGGTTAGAATTACCTGGTCTTAGTTCATAAGTGGGCAGATCCTTACTATTGAGTGTTCTTACTTCATGCATTGTGCCAGACACTGTTCTTGGGGCTGGACATAGATTTTTAAAAATTTTCCTCATCTTTACAACAGCCCTGCAAGTTTGGCCTTATCACTGTTCTACAGATGAGAAAAGTGAGGCTTGGAGTAGCTCAGTGAGTTGCCCAGTTACTGTCACACAACTTGTTTGGTCCTATCTGGAATTTCTGCTCAGATCTCTCTAGCTCCAGAACACACACTTACACCACACGATGCTGCCTGTGCCTTTGAATTTCTCTTAAGCTGTGAGCTGAGTGTATTCAGGAGTCTCCTTTGGTTCTTTGAATAATTACTTTAAACTCCTTTAGCTAGATTAGTACTAATCATTTGGTAGGAGATACTCTGTTTTTCTGGAGTCTTCAGATCATCAAGGGAGAGGAGTGTTTTAGAGAAGTCCTTGAGAGGTGGGTGTGTTAACCCTACGTCCTGAGTAGAAAAGATCCATCATTAGCATCACCTTCTTTGAGAATTTATTTAACCTCAGAGAGGAGAATTTTGTAAGTAGAGGGCACGGCAATAGTTTTCGGCAGCTTGAAAAGCTACCAGCTCCCAAACTGTACTAAGCGATGCTAATGTACTGGTTGGAGACTCTAGTCTCATCCTTATTCCCCACCCCTACCCCACCCCCTTTTAAAGTTTGCAGGAGGAAATCTTATTATATTACCAGCAGTCAAATTATGTAATGCCAAAGTTCTATTCTGATACCCCATGGAATCTGATATAACCTCATTTATATAAGGAATTGGAGACATCGCAGCTTGATTGAGAACCTGGTTAAATCTCATCGTGCAGTTCAGAATTGAACTTGTCTGAAATAAGGAGATGTGAGTTGGTTTGAGACTTCATGTGAGCGGAATTGAAGTTCTTTATGTCAATCTTTGCACTTCTGCTTTGAGTTAATAAGGATTATTCAGCTCAAGCTCACGTAATTGGCTCTGTTGGGAATGTGCACAATCTGGATACTTGGAAATCTAAGTGGCCTGGAAATATCATTCTCCTATATTTTATAGACCTGCTAGGTGATAAAAAAAAAAAAAAAGAAAAAAAATCAGAGAAGGTGTAGTCCCTACGCTCTAGACACTTACCAGGGGAAATAATACTGGTACCAATATATGAGGCAGGCCCTGTGAAGAGTGCTTCACTGGCCTTATCTGCTGTAATCTCTACAAGGATGCAGATAACAGGGTTTCACCATTTTACAGCTGGGGAAACTAAGGCTCAGAAAGATTATAACCCAGCCCCAGTTACATTACTGGTAAGTGGCAGGACTGGATTCAGAGTCGGGTCCGTTGGTCCACAGCCCGGGTTCCTCACCAGAACACCTTTGACTCGTAAGTAGGAGGAGGGTAGAAGGAGGCTGACCTCAGGCTGGTTTCAGACCTGCTGGTTTGAGCCTGGGGAAGGGAGGTTGTGTGTATACTGCAGGGCACGGTAGTAACTACTGTCCTGCATTTTGCCATCTTGAGTACCTACTGTGTGGTTTCAGTTTAATTTCACTCTGTGTTGTTTAAGGATGAATACCCTTCATGCTATAACTGGGTATGGCCCATGGACTCCTCGATCCAGATAGGCTCTCCAGGCCCACAACTAACTTTGTGGTGCCCAGGACAAGACCCGTATACAGCAAGCTAACAGGCTGTGAATTATGTCCTGTTCTGCCGTGCTGACAAGTAGACCTTGCTAACGGCCTGGAAGGGTGAACTCTTGAACTCTTCACAGTTCCTGCAGAAATGCCTCGGCCTTGAGAAAGTTGCCTCGGGCGGGCAGACTTCCCTGCTTCTCTTCCCACTCCTGGCCTGCCCTGCATGGTGAAGAGTCTTGTGCATACTCCAGTGTGTATGTATGTTCAAGCTCCATTCTTGACCCTATGAACAGCCACCAGTTGGCTACCCTTCAGATCAAGAATTGCTTATACTGATGGTGCGATCTGCCATCAGGAGGATGGATGCAGGAAAGAGGTCTGCGCCAGACCCTGGAAGTGGAGCTTTTGGGGCAGGGAATTCTGAGGTCCTGGGTCCTGGGAGCCTGCTCAGGAATAGGGGGCATGGACTATGGGGGTCCATGAATCCTTGGCCATGCAGATGGCATAACCCATGGGGCAGGGTGCAGAAGGAGGTGGACCAGAATCGGCCCTTGAAAGCAGAGCACCTCCGTCCCCCGGCCCTTGTCAGAGTCCAAGGGCAATTCTGGGGTTCTTAGTTCTGGTACTATATTGGAGAAGGCTAGGAGGCAGATATGAGATCTGTGCAAGTGGTGGAAAACTGGCCCAGTTTCCACTCCTTAAATCAGTGTTTCTTAACCTTTTCTGCAGGCTCCTCACCTTTCATATGAGCAGTATGCTGCCGTCATAACATGCGGTGATCTCATGAGGGATCATATCAAAAGCGGCGGCCAAGGCAGTGAGAGGAGGTGTGTGTGGCTTCTAAAAAGGCTCCATGCAAGTCCTGTAAGCCATCCTAGGGGATGCCATCCCACCCCCTCAGAGAGGTCTTAAGAGCCTTCACCCACCTGCAGTGAAATGCTGGGGAAATCACCTCTGCTGTAGCATCTCTATTAAATTTTAGATCCAGGAATTATGCTCTGAGGACCTCTTCAAAAGCAATTACTTTCCAGCTAGATTTCATGCTGCCACTTTAATTTTGTCACAGTGGTATATGGTGGCTCAAGGGCCTGTCAGCCACGGAGGTGCCAGTCGGGTGCAGCAGCTGCCACAGAAACAGCCCAACGTGCCAGAAGCCCCAGATGTCAAGTTCAGCCGGGGAACAGGTATGAGTCTAATTTTAGGTACTAATAAGGATTTCTCTTTCTTGACGCAAACACCGGTGGATACCAGCTACCTAGGAGAAGAGGTGTTGGGAAAACTCAATATGTAAGGAGTGGTATGTTATTTTCTTGGCTTCCTTTCAATAGCTGTTAAACTTATAGATTGCACCCCCAATTAAGGCTTTAAAAGTGTTTTTGATAGATTTTTTTACATTTTCTGTTAAAATTTTTTTCCCCAGCTTTATTGAGGTCTGGTTGACAAATAAAAATCCCACAGGGCTTTTGTTAAAGGACACAGAGTTGAGTACAAACAATCTGCAAATCGTGTGGGAATTTAGTTTTGGAATATGTCCCATAACAGAAATTATGTGTATGCTGGAAATATGTTTATGAACCTAACATGATTATACTTATGAAATACATCTCCTGTGCAGGAAAAGGAATAACTAATCCACCAAGAATTTCTGTAGTAAACTGTTAAGGCAGTGAATATTATTGTAAATGCCATAATGTGATTTACAGTTTATTAAAGAAACAAAGTACGTTCCCTACCTCACCTCTGCTGTTTGCGGGTAGACGTCAGCAGGCATGGCGTTGCTACTGGGTGTCCTCTTCAATATCAGAGGCCACAACTGTTTTCAAGTCTTCCTCTGGTACAGAGGCAACAGAAGGCTGCAAAGGTCGCTTTTTAGATGAGTACACAGATAGGAGTAATGCACTTTAACACTGGGCAGAGAGAAAGTAGCTCTGAACTATTAACGCCTTGACCTTTCTGGTAGACCAGATGTTCCACGAGAGCTTTACAGCTTTGAAAATAGTCATATTTTGTGTTTGTTACTTTTAATTGTGTGATCCTGGGTATGATGATGGAGCACTTAGTGAACTGAGGTTTGCTGGGGATAGGGCAGTAGGGTGGGGTCCCAACTCATTTCCTTTCGACTCTCCGGCCTCCTGAAAAACCACACGTGGGAAGGGAGACAGGAAGCACAGACACTGTCTCCATCCTGGGGGCATGCCCAGCAGGACGCCACTCCTCCTTGCCCCCCACGGTCCCTCTTTTCTCACCTCAGCCATAGTACAAAGTGCTTTAAGTATTTAGGGTTTGGGGTAAGTATTTGGTGTAAACTGAAGAACTAATTGGATGTGGAACCCTGGGAGAAAAATTATTTCATTACTATGTTATCCTGGTGGCAAAAGTCAACAACATAAATTGCCTTAAGGACTTCCCTGGTGGCGCAGTGGTTGAGAGTCCGCCTGCCGATGCAGGGGATGCGGGTTCGTGCCCCGGTCCGGGAAGATCCCACATGCCGCGGAGCGGCTGGGCCCATGAGCCATGGCCGCTGAGCCTGCGCGTCCGGAGCCTGTGCTCCGCAACGGGAGAGGCCACGACAGTGAGAGGCCCGCGTACCGCAAAAAAAAAAAAAAACAAAAAACAAAAATTAGAGATGCTGAAGTGGTGAGTGTCTTTGTGAGTCATTCTGATGCCAGATATGATGAAGGCCTCGTGCTGCTTAGTGCTCAGACTACTCTAGACAATGCTACACTACAAATTTGTCCGCAAAGGGCTGAGTGGTACATGTTTTCAGGCTTCGTGGGCCATTTGGTCTTGTTTGCTGCTATTCACCTCCCCCATCATAATGTGAGAGCAGCCACAGGTGATACGTAAACAAATGACTGGAACTCTGTTCCAATAAAACGTTTTTTAAAAAAATTTATTTATTTTATTTATTTATTTTTGGCTGTGTTTGTGTTGGGTCTTTGTTGCTGCGTGTGGGCTTTCTCTCGTTGCAGCGAGCGGAGGCTACTCTTCGTTGCGATGTGTGTGCTTCTCATTGCCGTGGCTTCTCTTGTTGCAGAGCACGGGCTCTAGGTGCACAGGCTTCACCAGTTGTGGCTCATGGGCTCTAGAGCACAGGCTCAGTAGTTGTGGAGCACGGGCTTAATTGCCCCGTGGCATGTGGGATCTTCCTGGACCAGGGCTCGAGCCCGTGTCCCCTGCATTGGCAGGCAGATTCTTAACCACTGAGCCACCAGGGAAGCCCTGTTCCAATAAAACTTTATTTACAAAAGTAGGCAGGGGGTGTGTGGGCAAATTTGACCCATGGACTGGAGTTTGCCAAACCCTGTTCTAGAGGCAGCATAGATCCTCTGGCCAATTACATCTTGGAGATTTAATGAAGAGCTGGGATTTGTTTTTTATCTTGATGATGACTATATATAGTAGAATAGAATTAATCTGTTCCTTTGTTAATTGATGAGCTTAAGTTTTGGTTTGTCCAATTAATAGTTCAAAGGAAAAACCTCATATTTTGAGAGTGCAAGAATATAAATGGCAAAATGTGGCAACCTTTTCAAATGAGAAGCTTTCAATATGTTTGCCGTACACGCTTTTACATTCAAACAAGGGGAACTTGACCATTCAGACTTTGGTGTCAGATGTTCTGTGTCTGGAGGGGAGAAGAGACAGCAACCCTTGACTAAAACTTTGCAGTTCACATTCGGGAATAGAGGGATGTTGGACTAGGGCTTCCTAATGCGCCATTCGTCATGCACAACACAGTTTTGAATTAAGTGCAAGCGTATTTAGGTATTTTCAAATTGTGTGTTTCTTTCATGTATAAGATCAACATGGTTTGCAAAACATGGGTTTGCAGGGTAGAGTAACATCCCATTTAAAGCCACTCTTGTTCTGAGCTCAGGTGTTATAGATGAAAAACAGTTCTAAATCCTTTTTGCACATTGATGCCCTCTGTGGCTTAGGTAAGTCTCTTAGCGTGGGGTTTCTTAACCAGTAATCTGTTAACTGGTAGCAATTCATGGAAAAATGCACTTAATTTATTGTGAGTCACAGCTTTTGAGGGTGAGAGACAGAATCCCAGAACACCAGTGGCCTACGTAGAAAGATTAAGGTAATATTACAATTTCACAATATAATGAATCTGGAATTTTCAGGTATCAAGAAAACAAAACACCAGTTTGTTAATTCATTGATGGGACTTCTGGCCCGAGGGGGTAGAAAAGTTATGGAACAACAACTTCAATGTGGTTGCTTGGTTTAGTAAAAAGAGATTAAACCCCTTTCCTCTAACACAGTGGTTCTGAGCAGAGGGTGGGATGGGGGATCATTTTTGTCCCTGGGACATATTTGGCAATGTCTGGAGACATTTTTGGTTGTCACAGCTGGGGTAGGGTGTGTGCTATTGCCATCTAGTAAGTAGAGGCAAGGTTGCCACTAGACCTCCTACAAAGCACAAGACAGTCCCACAACAAAGGATTATCCAGCCCCCAATGTCAGCAGTGCTGAGGTCAAGAAACCCTGGCCTAAGACAATGATGTGAAAAAAGTGAACTTGCTTAATCTATATAATGGGGTCTAAATTAGAAAATCCCCGAGTTCATTGTAATGCAGCACTTCCCTTTCCCCAGAAATTGGTTCTTATTTTGAAAACTTAGGCTGAGAATTCAGATTTCTACTTCATCCACCTATACTATGTTTGATCAAGAAAATGGTTTTTACTTGTATAAATTTGACACACTCTGTTGCCTAAAATTATTGCCAAACATTATTAACATTTTTTTAAAAATTACAATTAAAATGTCATCATGATATCATTAGCTTTAGAACACGTTAAGAGCAATCTTCCAAACGAGACCCATCTCAGCAGGATTGCTGTAGTCACTGCATTAGCTAGAGGTGGTCTTGGCGCAGGAGATTCAGAACGTAGACCCCTCGGCATTTGTAATAATGATGTTTTAAATCAACATCAGGCTGCTTATTCCTCGGCTGCTTTATCAAGAGTGAACGGAGAGGATACCCATACGTTGGAGTATTATTCAGCCATGAAAGGGAAGGAAGTACTGATTCATGCTACAATATGGATGAACCTTGCAAATTTTATGCTAAGTGAAAGAAACCAGACACAGAAGGCCACATATTATGATTCTATTTCTGTTAATAGGCAAATCCATAGGCCCAGAAAGTAGATTAGTGGTTGCCAGGGGTGAGGGAGAGGGAGAATGGGGAATGGCTGTAACGGATAAGTGGGGTTTTGGGGGCTGAGGAAAATGTTTAGGAATTAGATAGCTGTAATGGTTGCCTAACCTTGAGCATATATTAAAAAACACCAAATTGTACAGTTTAAAATGGCAGGTGTTATGGTATGTGAATTATATCTAAATGTTTACAGTGCACAAAAAGAAAAAAAAGGATGAGTGGAAGAAACACTCCTTGTCCTTTCTTTTCCCCACCGGCAGCCTCTTTCACTTCTGTCACAGGAGGAAAGACAGGCCTGCAGTTCTCCACGCTCCCATCTCAGGCTTTGACCTTGTGGCTCCGACCAGAGTCATGGTCTTCTGGTGGCTCCCCGAAGCTCAGGGGAGACACTTGGTCCTGCTCTGGCTCCATCTTGCCCCCTGGCTGGTTTAGGAATAGAGAACTCGTCGTAGCCTGGCTCACTTCGGCGGTGCAGGCCTCAGAGCAGCTCTGGATTTTATAAGTTTACATTTTTGCATAGTCCTTTTTAAAAAAAATTTCCCAGAAGCTGCATGACTTTCTTTTTGTTTCCTTTTGCTCATCCAGTGGTTGATTCTTTAGCCTGGGACGAATTTGAACAATTCAGAACAGTGTTTTACAGGAATTACCTAAGTAGTGGGTTTTAGATGAAGGATGGCGAGGTGAGTGTAAAGTGAGAAACGTAGTTTATCACAGCAGGGGACACTGAGCAGGAGTAAAGGCAGGCTCTGGAGAAGGAAGCAGAGTAGCAAGAAATAATTTAAGCCATTAATAATTTAATAATTAACTAAAGAGAAGGGAGTAAATAAGGGCTGATAGTTTACTGGGGAGGTTTAAAATTATAGGGAAACCCACGGCTCCTCTGTGTAGAATAGAACCTACTGTTCGTGCCAGCTTATGCTGAATAAGTACATTATGCACTTAATTCTCAAAATAACTTTTTGAGGTAATTGGTGGACTCTCTATTTTACAGATGAGGAAACTTAAGCTTGGAGAGATCAGGTAACCTGTGTAGGCACGAGGCAGTCATATGAACAAGTGTTTCAGCCTCAGGACAATTTTAGGTTTACACCTTGACCCTCAGTCCCCAAAGAATGGGATCTTTGTTCAGGGCTGACAGTTTAATAGAGGAATATTTGGAGCCCAGGGAAAGTCCAGGGACAGGCATGGAGCTAGACGGTGAAGGTCAGAGTCTGAGCTGGGACCTTGGACTGTGCAGAGCTGGAGGCCTCATGTGTTCACTGTGATGGCAGTGAAGAGATCTGTAGCTTTTCATCTTTGCATTGAACAGATTAGATGAGAGTTTGCTAGCAGAAACAAAATTCTACCGTAGAAGTGTTACAAATCAATTGTTGCCTTTTGATTTATGTAGGAAGCCGAAAACTGGAATATTAATGCTGAACATGGGAGGCCCTGAAACCGTCGGAGAAGTTCACGACTTCCTTCTGAGGCTCTTCTCGGATCGAGACCTCATGACACTTCCTGTTCAAAAGTAAGATACATGTAAATGCCTATACTTATCCATAACCTGTGCAGTGCATTTTGCCTTCCATGTATCTCAGTTCTGTAGTTAAAAAATAAATAAATAAACGGTTTTAGTGCACATCTGGTAGTGCTAGAGCAGCATTCTTATTTTCTATTAGTTATGAGAAGGCTATGATGTAAGAAGAATTGTGGGGGAGAGAGAAAGCAAGTTAGCGAGGATTCCCCTTGGGCTGTTTCCTTCCCAGAGCTCTGGAAATTGCAGCGGTCTGGACACAGCTGAAGGAGCTATAAAGATGTATTTGTACTTTGTACTTAACTAACACTCAGGGAAGCAATGAGTATTATTCATTGGTGCTGTGGAATTGAGTTCTTGCCGTCCTTCTTCCCTTCCTTTCATTCTTTCCTCCCTCTTTTCTTTCTTTATTTTTTTTTGAGGTATGATTGATATTTGCTGTATATTTTGATGTGTGTGACTGAGTTTCACAGTATCTTTTTTTAAAAATTGGAGTCTAATTGCTTTACAATGTTGTGTTAGTTTCTGCTGCACAGTGAAGTGAGTCAGCTCTGTGCATACACACATCCCCTCCCTCTTGGACCTCCCCCCCCCCCCCCCCCCCCCCCCCCCCCCCCCCCCCCCCCCCC
>NW_021703765.1:16631476-16643961 GCF_005190385.1 Monodon monoceros
GGGCACGAATCCGCGTCCCCTGCATCGGCAGGTGGACTCTCAACCACTGCGCCACCAGGGAAGCCCAAGCATAGGGTTTTTTAATAAAAATATTTATATGTGCATACGATAAAAAATTGCAAATAGTTAATAAGTGTTTATAGTAAAAAGCAGGTGTTTCTTTCCCCTTGGACTCCAGCCTCCCACTTACCCACCCCCGGAGGTAAGCACTGTTAGGTCCAGAAATAGTCCAGGCACATCCAGGTGTATATATACGTGCACACACACACACACACACACACACACCCCTTTTTTACACAAACATGAATGTACTTATGTACATCATTTGGCACTTTGCTATTTTTTTTTTTGAGACTTAATTTTTCTTGGAGATTATTCCATAACAGATTATATAGATCTGGCTCATTCTGTTTTCATGACTGTATGGAATTGCATTGTTTGGTCATACCTTAATTTATTTAACCAGTGCCTCACTGACGGACACTTAGATTGTTTTCAGTGTTACAATGAACATTCTTGTGCATACATCTTTGCTCACGTGGGCAAGTATATCATAGGATTAACATGCATTTTCTTAAATAAGAGGGCTGCACGCTGCCTAATGTCTTGTACGTCCTAGTTCCTATTAGGTACAGGATCCAGAGGTGGTAAGTTGGTAGCTAGCACACAGCCAGGTGCTCTGCACAGGTGTCTGAGCTCCTGAATCTTCAGGGCCTGCTGCTAGAACAGCTTGTAGGGCAGGGTGGATACTGCTCAGAGACTGTCTGGTTCTCTCTCTCTAATCTGGGCCGAAAGAGCAGGCTGTTGTCAGTGACCTCGAGCTTCTGTTTTTAAAGGCTTGATCTTAATAGGCTCTTCTTAAAATTTTGCTTATCTTTTTTTTTTTTTTAATTGAGTTGAAAATGTTTTTGAGGTTGCTTAGCTGGAATAAAATGATTTCAATGTTCAATGATTTAGTAAGCTGGGACCATTCATTGCCAAACGCCGAACCCCCAAAATTCAGGAGCAGTACCGCAGGATTGGAGGCGGGTCTCCCATCAAGATGTGGACTAGTAAGCAAGGGGAAGGCATGGTGGAGCTGCTGGACAAGCTGTCCCCGCACACAGGTATGGTGCTTCTCAACTCACATCTCACTAGGTTTGTTCTTTCAAAGTATAGTTATGACACTCACAACACTGTTGGAAGCCAACTGCAATTCTGGGTACCAGCAGCTCTCGATTTGCAGGGGGTCCTACATGATGCCCGGCCACTGAACTCAGTTCTTGTGGCATTTTCCTTTGTCCCCAGATGTATGCCTTTTCTATTACTTCCTTATGTTACAAATAAAAAAGCTAAAGTTTCAGAACATTAGTCTCAAAAGGAAGTTGGAGGTGTGTGTTAAGTTGAGCTGGGTTATAAGGAAGAGGCTACCTACCATGAAAAAACAGATGCATACATCATCGTCCTGGAAGGAAATCTCTGGGAAATAGGTTGAGGCTGCTGCTATTGTTGTTTCTTTCTGTGTGGATGACTAATTGGATCAGCATTTAGAGCAGAATTAGCTAGCTGCTACTGCAGCCATGAGGCTCTAAGCAACTTTCAGCAACCGCTTTCAGCTCTTGGCAATACCATGATCGCGAGTCATTTAAGTGCCTCGTTGGGCATGGCACTAAAAAGAGGATTGCACACATCTGGTGACTGTTCTCTGAGAGCCTCTAACACAAATTATAATGTGCAGAATGAAACATTAACTACACAAAGGAACTCTAAGTGCCGTATTTAATTGCATTCAAGACACCATTGATTGCTGGACGCACCATTGTTTTTATATAATACGAAGACACAAGACCTCTGTCAGTTAATTTTAAGATGGTGTCTGTTGTAGACCAATATAAGGTGTTAAAACAAATACTGTGCATCTTAGGACACATGAAATGTGTTCATTGCAGACAGTTTAGGGCTCAGGATCAGGACAGTGTGACACAGTGCGGACCCTCATGGAGAGCAGCCCCGCTAGGCAGGACCAAAAGCGTTTCATTGAGCAGCAGCTCGAGTTGCTCTCAGAATACACTGTTTGTGTCACACATGGGACAAAGGGCTCCAGCCCTCGGCAGAGCATCTCACTTGGAAAATTGTTCACTTGTGCTTTTGAATATTAGGTTTTCTCCCTGCCTTCACTTGTGGCTTCAGGGCATTTCTTATACAGCTCAGCCACATGTGACACAGTGTATCTTTTAAAATGTGGGGTGAGGGAAACTTGGCTGACCTCACCTCACACCTACCCGATGGAGAACAAACTCTCTAGTCATGAACTGCTTATCACGATCAAATGTTTAGCGTGAACCAGATCTGCAATTGCTATGCTGTCTTCGGTGGACGAAGGCAGCGGAAAGATGCCATTTTTCCTGGTGACGTCTTAGTCTAGCACCCATCACCATAAAAACCCTAGTAGAGTTGTCAGCCTTGAAAAAGGAGTATACATGCGTCCTTCCCACTTCCTTCTTTCTCTGTGGTGAGACTGCTGGCTTGTCCAGACCAGACAGGCCAGCAATGGCCTCTGCCTCCCTGGTTGGTCTGGAAAGAGTCCCATGGAATGACCTGGATGTACAGCAGTGTCCCACTCGCTATCAGATACCTAGTGTTGATGACCCTAGGGCATATCACCAGCCTCTGTGGCCCACGCTGGGACCCCCGAGGCAGGCAAGTTCAATTCTGCCTTTCTGCTGCGTGGTAGATGACCACCTCATCATTTAAGCAAGCCTGCTTTGGGGGTGTTTAATGCGGCCCAAGACCACCCACACGTTCATTCATCAGTGGCCTACTGAGTGCCCTGCGCTGGTCAGTACTGCTACTCACGGTTGAAAAACATGGTTTCTACTTACAAGAAGCTTCTAGTCTAGTGGGGCCTTGCTGCTGCAGGCCAGGCTGCTCCAGGGGCAGAGAGAAAAATCCTTTGAAGACTTGCTGGAGGGATACCCTACGAAACGAGTATAACAGCTGGTGATCACACAGAGTGTGGATATAGGAGACAGGAAACAGTCTCAGAGTTTAGCAGGTTCTTTGGGGGAACTTTGCATTGAAGAGCAAGAAGATTACCAGATGTGGCCCTGTGGCCCCCTCGGGGCTCGCCCAGGTTACCCAGAAAGAAGCTTCTCGTCCTGCTGTTCATGCTTTGCTGAGTGGACCTGAAGCTCGGCAGTGAAGCCCCAGCTGCCACTGGGTGGGGCTAGCACTGGGTTCCCTCCCTCCCTCACCCCTTCCTGCTGCTTCTCCTTCCTGCTTTCAGGTTTCCTTTCTTTCTTTCTTTTTTTTAACATCTTTATTGGAGTATAATTGCTTTACAATTGTGTGTTAGTTTCTGCTGTATAACAAAGTGAATCAGCTATACAGAACACTCTATGACATAAATCACAGCAATATCCTTTCTGACCCACCTCCTAGAGAAATAAAAACAAAAATAAACAAATGGGACCTAATGAAACTTAAAAGCTTTTGCACAGCAAAGGAAAACATAAACAAGACGAAAAGACAACCCTCAGAATGGGAGAAAATATTTGCAAATGAAGCAACTGACAAAGGATTAATCTCCAGAATTTACAAACAGCTCAGTATGAAAAAGCAAACAACCCAATCCAAAAATGGACAGAAGACCTAAATAGACATTTCTCCAAAGAAGATATACAGATTGCCAACAAACACATGAAAGGATGCTCAACATCACTAATCATTAGAGAAATGCAAATCAAAACTACACCGAGGGGGCTTCCCTGGTGGTGCGGTGGTTGAGAATCTGCCTGCTAATGCAGGGGACACGGGTTCGAGCCCTGGTCTGGGAGGATCCCACATGCCGCGGAGCAACTAGGCCCGTGAGCCACAACTACAGAGCCTGCGCGTCTGGAGCCTGTGCTCCGCAACAAGAGAGGCCATGATAGCGTGAGACCCGCGCACCGCGATGAAGAGTGGCCCCCACTTGCCACAACTAGAGAAAGCCCTCACACAGAAACAAAGACCCAACACAGCAAAAATAAATAAATAAATAAATTAAAAAAAAAAAAAAAAGGAGGTGAAGGACATGTCACCTTCTCCATTTAAAAAAAAAACCAAAAACAAAAACTACACCAAGGTATCCCCCTCACACTGGTCAGAATGGCCATCATCGGGTTTCCTTTCTGTTCATCTCTTTCTCATTCCTCCTCCCTTCTTATACTTTTTTGCCTACAAAATTATAAAATTTACTTTTGAACTGTGTCTATTTGTTTACATGTATTTGGAAAAGTTCTCTTTAGTCAAAAAAAAAAAAAGTGATGATTACAAACAGATAAAAATGTTTCAGACTCTCATTTTTGGGGCAAGTAGTTGTTGCTTGGTGGCTGGTATAGATATTTTGAGACTTGCACAGGCTCTGCGTAGAATTACTATTGACTAATTACAGTGCGTTACATGAGGGAATGTGACTTGGAATTGGTTTCATGTAGTAATACTGCATTGAGGTCATTTAGTGGACACAGAAGGAAATAGATGAGAAGTGCAATCATTTCACTTCATGAAAAGTCTAAATCTAAAATACATTTTAAAAATTATAGTTTAGTTATACATGGCTGCTTTTAATGAAGCTCTAAGTAAGTGCTACTCAGTAAAATAATTTCGTTCTTTATTGGATGCAAAATGGGTTCATTTCAGATGGAGCTGGCTTCCCCATCCCTGGTTGTATGACGTCAGGCAAATAACTTACCCGACTAAACCTCATCTTGAAAATGGGGATGATAACAGGACCCAACTCGTAGGACCACTGTGAAAATGAAATGAGATAATCCTGAAAGGCATTAGCACGGTGCAGCGTACATGATAAAAATTCAGGAAATGTGAGCTTTTATTATTCACCATTGGCATAGGGTTCATGATCTGATACAAATTACTAGGCATTATAATAACTTCACACCATTCTCTCAAAGAATCATGTACAAATCAGACATTTGAACTATTGCACGTGCTAAATGAATGGACTGGAGATTAATGAAGTTTTACTGTTTTAAAAATGGCTTTTCTATTTGTTCCTTTTTTTACTTCTTTGTAGTTCTCACCCAGGAGTGTTCACTGAGCAGCTGCTCTGAGGGTGGACGAGGCTGGGCCAGCGAGTCATGTGTTTGGCGCTCACTCTGGCCAGATGTGCTGCCCACCGGATGCGGTGCTAGATGACATCCAGGAGACTCCTTCCTCTCCCCGCGCTCCTGCGGGGGGAGCCAGGAGCCTCCGTGCGTGCTTGTTAGCTCCTCAGGATAGACCCAGTCGGAGACAGTGCGTTGTCACTTTTTCTAAAATATGTTTTTGCAGGCCGTCTTGAATTGGACCGTTTAGAAAGCATTATCTGTACTTTCCAGAGTATTTTACTCTGTCTCACTTCCAGATATGGTCACTGCCCTGCTTTTATCTGTGAGGGAGGCCTCTCCACCTCTCTTAATCTGTAACATTTGAGGAACTCCCAGACCCCAGGCATTTAGGCTACAACTTTCAACTACCGGGCAGCTGAAAAGAAAACAGGAGAAGCTGGTTGACCCCCAGCATTCAGGGGATCTTACTGTGTCAATCTGATCATTGGATTGTCTCAAGATAGATTAGAAAGCAAATTCCACTTCAGCCTCAGCTCAGAGCACCAAGAGCTCCTGAAAAGTGGACTTGATGATACTGTGATAGTTGGCAGTTTTAGCACGAACCACGTAATCTTTGAACAATCGGTCATTTGGAGTTTGCTTACAGGGCCATGCCCTCTGGGGTGTTTTAACTGCAGGTCACCATATTTTATGCAAGAGACCAAAAAATTGGTAGCCTAGAAGGGACGGGCAGCTGAGAATGATTTCATTTGTATCCCTTCCTTCCTCTTTTTGTAGTTCCCAACCGGAGAATATTGAATCAGACTGTCCTTCCCCTGCACAGACATGCTTCTCTTCCCCTATCGATATTCTGCTTCTGTTCTTGGCAACATGCTCCATTGATTCAGTCCCCTGGGCCAAGTTTCTGAGGAATGTTTTCTATATCTATATCTATATGTAGCACACACATATATACATATGTATAAACTATACACACATATGTATAAACACACTCAGAGAGAGAGAGAGACACACACACGCAATAAATGTATCATCTTTTTCTTCACTTCAACCTAAATGTTTCTTGTGGCAGTTTGGTGTCATGTTCTTAGTTGCAGCCCTGGCTTATGCCTGGACAGTGACGTCATCTCAGGTTTACTATTACTTAATGTTTATGTAGTGTATTTTCAACTTCATCCCTGAGTATAAGTTGAGTGTAATCCTATGAAAAGACAAGGAAATAAAACTGGGTAACTTTAGGAAACTTTCAGTTTTATGATTTTATAAACGCCTAAGAAATTGGTTGAAGATGCTTTAAAAAGGCAGGAGGAGATAGGAGAGGGCATTGGTAAAGTGATAGGAGAAGGACCGCAAAGATGTGCCCTGACTTGGGCCGTTTAGGTGCCAGAATAATGATTTTTAAATCCCACTTAGCGCCTCCAACTTAAGCATTGTTGTTGGTTTGTTCGTTGATTTGTTTTTCATATAAGTGAGGAGAATCATTTGAATCATTTGTTATTAGTGCACTTTTATCGAGTATCCCAGAGCTTTTATATAAACTAGGTGGCCTGGGGTCTGAGGGAACAGAAGGTGGGGACCCGGGTGTTGGAAGAGGCTGGGGGTGAGCCATGGAAGGAGCACAGGCTTTGGGGTGGGGAGACCCACGTTGCAATCTCATCTCAACCATCGGCTAGTTGTGACTTTGGGCAGGTTCATTAACCTTTGAGAGTCTGTTTCCTTATCTGAAAAATGGGGTTTAGATGAGAAAAAAAAAAAAGCACAATGTCTCCCATGGTATCTGGTACATAAGAGGAGGTTATACTTTAAAGATAAATGCTCTCTGCTCTTGAGTCTCTCTTATCTCAGCCAAGAGCAGAGAATAAGGCCCAGAAGCTTGAGTTTTAAAAACCATATGCTAAATGGTTGAACACAGAAAACAGTGGTTAAAAATCCATATACCAGCAGAAGACTGGCTAAAATCCAAGGACTATTCTAAACGTGCTCACTTTATCAGCACCATAGGAAATTAGGGTAACTGTCTTTGTTCTGGACACTGCATCCTGTTTGGAATCTGTATCAAGATGAATGCTTTCTCCTTTCCACACATGCTTCCTAATAGCCCCTCACAAATACTATATTGGATTCCGGTATGTCCACCCGTTAACAGAAGAAGCAGTTGAAGAGATGGAGAGAGATGGGCTGGAAAGGGCGATTGCTTTCACACAGTATCCACAGTACAGCTGCTCTACCACAGGTAAGGCTTCTCTCTGACAGTGGGAGGGTAGATCTGGCCCTGGCAAAAATAACCAGGGAAGCTGAGCGCGGAAGGAAACGATAAATCATTTTCGATTTGAATGGCAAATCCAGTCTGTCTGTTTTAAACATGAGAGTTCAGGTCAGTCCGTTGGAAATCTCATGGTTCATCTGTCCCTTGAGTTATTAGCCAGTTGACTGAGAATTACAAATGGTGGGTGAAAGGCAGTGGCTTCCAGTGCTCAGTGCTTTAATGCAGCTGTATAATGGATCAGTACTGAACCTTAAGCCACTTTCTCTGTTTGTGTAATAACCCTTATTTTTATGGCTACCCTAATATTCTTATTAATGTAGCAAAGTTGATAGCTGTTTCCATTTTGCCAGCAGAGATGTCCATATACCATTGGAAATATTGGTATGTATTTTGGTTATGCTTTGGTTATGGGTTGGTTCCTGGTTAAACCAAAACCCAGTTTAGGGTTTCCTTTGCAAACTTCTCTCAGTGTTCTAGATTATGGGAAATGTTACTAGGTGTTGTTTCCTATATATTTAATTGGAGCTGGAGAATAATCTGTTTTGCCAATCTCTGTATCATGAGGTATAGGTAAATCTTCTACTGTCACCCACAAATACATTTGTTTACATCCTTTCTCAAGGCTTGTGGTCAGCACATTTTTACTCCCAAATTGCTTTTGGACATTAGTGCATATTATTTCTATAACTATAAGGAGAAAACAAAAGGCTACTGGAAGAAATCTTGGAAGCCTGGTGTGTACCTTAAATATTTATTCAGAGCACCTGTGAAAATGTCTGAGTTCTCAGACACCCTCAAGAGTTTGAATTGTGATTTCTTTTGGACATGTACCTCAATAACTTTAAAATGTCTGGTAACGTTATTGGAGAATAAATCAGATTTTATAAATTTCTAAACTATACTTTGGCCGGGCTTTCAAAAATATAACTCAACATGTAAATGTCCTCTCTCAAAATTAAACAAGTTAAGAAGATGGTTATTTATATGACAAAGGATTGACTAGGGTTTCATTTCACAGCTGGCTCTAGCAGTGTGTTTAAAACAGTAGTGTCTGCAGCTTTTCCCTAGTACCTCTGGTGTAAGGGCAGGTACATCCCTTCTTCAGAGATGTGAAAGCCTTTGGGAAGCATGTTCATTCTTTGAGGCCACTAGAGTGTCGTTTATCTGTTGTTTTATTTAGACACGTATTGTGGCAGCACCAGTATATTCTATGTATCAATCACTTTTTTTAATCATGCAATTTTTTTAGTTACGCTTTTCCCTTAATTACTACCTTTGATAGTTCATTGCATGTTTCTGAGCGATTCAGAAGACCTGCTGTGGCTTCTCGAAGTCCTTCTGTACATCTGAAGATGCTGTTCACCTGTGAAATGTGGTTTGCAATGTGAAGATGGTGGTGACTACTTTGTGATTTCTGGAGGGATGGTTTTTGAACCTGGAATGGACTCAATTTGGATTTATCTGACCCATTGTATTCTCAGAAAAATGGAGCTCCATTTATTTTTCTGAAAATTGAGTCTTAGCCTGAGGGTACACGTGATTTAAATATGGCTTCGTCCTGGCTAGCATTTGAGTTTGGAGGCCTAAGTGATTAATAGCTCGCATGGAGAAACCGGTGGTGTTGGGAAGCGTGGCAATGTTTTGGAGCATTTGCCCCATGTGAAGATTGAAGAGGAGGCCCCATGTTAGCGTTAGTTTCCTGGGATTAAGGCTTGGCTCCAGTGCCAGCTCCTCTAGGCCAGGAAAAAGATTGCACTGGGTTGGCACCATCTGCTTTCCCTTAGTCTTCGAATTTTCACGGTTTCCGTCTCTTGTTTAGAAATACAAGTTTTGTTAGATTACCTGTAAGGATCTGGTATTCATTCAACTTATTCTAGGGAATGATGATAATTTTATAAAGCAGGTAAAAACAGAGAGTGCGCTTAGAAACCTTAATAAGCTGCTCTTCTTATCAAACAAGCCATTAAAAAGGATGGTTATAAAGCTTTTATTGTAATGTGGAAAATATTCATCTCATAATACTAAGTAAAAATGCCCTAAATACTCAGGATACAAAACTGCACATGTCCTAAAAAGTATAACTTTGTAAAACAAAACAGCTGTAAAGAAAAATAATTGGAAAGAACTACCTTAGAAGAAAACAATGACTGTATTAGCATTCTGGGGTCACGGCCAGTTTCTTTTTTGCTTTCTTTCCCACCCCCTACATTTTCTGTAAATGGGGTTGATTACCTTCATAATGGGAAAAAAATTTAACATGCTTTCAATTGTAAGACTTGGTCCTTGCAGATAATGACTGCTTGTATTTCATAAATCCGCTGCCATTGTGCTTCTCTAGAGAAGTGGCCTCAATACTCTTGGAAAGGCCATTGAAATTGATTGCTTTTTAGTGATCTTCATTTGCAGGGTAGTTAAATCTATATGCATTTTAGAGTATTGAAGTGATTGTAATTAGACTGATTCAGTGCAGAAGACTTACCTGCTTTGAACTTATTACTGCCTTTACTAGTCTGTTTTTTTATTTTCACCATAGCCCACATGCGTGTATTAAGTGGCCCCTGTATATTTCAGGCAGCAGCTTAAATGCCATTTACAGATACTATAATGAAGTGGGCAAGAAGCCCACGATGAAGTGGAGCACGATTGACAGGTGGCCTACACACCCCCTCCTCATTCAGGTAAGCCAGCCACTGCCAGCTGCGTCTGTCACCCCAGCTTCTGGTGTGAGTCAGGTTCTTGTCCCTGCCTGGTCTGTGGGTGTCCCGAGTCTTACTGTTCTCTTACTTAAATTGTGTGCTGGGGATTAACAAAAGGTATTAGAGTCTTGATTTATTATGACAGGAGGAAATAAATTTAAAGATTAAAGGGTAAACTCTTTTCTTTCTTCAGATTAATAGTATTAGTTACAGACCATGGCAGAATTATGTTTTGAGTTTTGTGTTTCACAGTGACCAAAAGAACGTTAAAGATTATGCGAGGAAAAAAAAAAGATTATGCGAGTTGTTTCATTTAATCTCCATTCGTAGACTGAACAGCTGACAAACAGATCCTCTATTTTCTAAATCCTTTAAAATATCAAAAGATTTAAAAATTTTAAAGGTAATATATCTACATGTTCTGAGACAGAATAAATTTAACATTTCAATTGAGAAAGTTTCATATATTAAAAGAAATTTCAAATTTCTCCTACATAGTTTATATTTGTAATATTTATAGTAATAGATGTTTGATTTTAGGAGAATCGGTTAAAGCTACAATTCTAAAGCTTTGAATTGGTGTTATTATGTACCTTTTCGCCCTTTGAATAGTGGAGTACTACTGGCTATTGTCCTTGATCAAACAAATATTGTTTTGTTCTGTTGGTGGAAATTTCTACCTTCGAGTTAGTTTAGGTAGAAGAAATACTAAGTGATGTGGATTTCATCCGTTTATTTTTCATTCCTCGGACCGTCTCTGGCAAAATACCAGCTTAACACTTTTTTGAAGCCTGGAGTAACTTAAAATCGATAACCACTAGATGGTGGTAGACATCGTTGAAAGCAGGCCGGCTCCCCCTGAGCGGACGGTGTTTTCCTTAGGCCCGTAGGTGCTGTCAAGGGTTAACGCTTAGGTTGAAATCCAGTTTTAAGTAAAAAGTGCGAAGTGAAAAGGAGGCACCTTCCCTCAGGGATGGGTGTAGTTTTGGTCTCAGTGTGGTGTCCTCCCCCCCCAACCTCCCTCCCAGTTTGCTCTTTGCTGGGTCCAGTCCGGACCGCCTGAGCCCCAGCCTGGCCTGCCTGTTCTGCTCTTGGAGGCCTGTGATTGGAAACAAGGGGGGTTTCAGGTTAGCACTGACATGTGGTCGCAGAGAACCGAGGGATCTGCACAGCATCTGCCTGCCCTAATTGAGGGAGTAATTAGATTTGCATTAATATTCAGTCCTTTGAAAAGGGGGGAAGCAGAAAGATGGAAAGGTCTCTTCACTGAGGAAGTCTCCCTTCATAAAATGAAAGGGAATTTTAGAGGCATTTATCTGCCCTCCTATATGGTGTGATTGAAGGCTCTGAGAGCCGCCTGCTTCTTTCATTCTGCAGAGGGATTGCGCATAGAAAATAGCGCAGATGGATTTTAGATGATTTCAGGAACACTTCTGCTCGCCCACGGCTCCTCTATTTTGATAAAGACTAAGTCTGTTGTAAGCTGTAACAAATTGTGTTTCTACTTGCAGTTATGCAAGATGATAAAAGGAAAAGATACTACTAAAATTTTGAGGAAACAAAAATTTATGGTTAGATTTTATTAGTATCATGACGATTACATGAGGAGATTTGATATCTAGTGGAAATAGAAAAAAACCCCAACTAAACAAAAACTAAAAGTAAAAACTGAAATTAAAAATTGTGTGTTTAGTCTACATTTCTATCAATACGTATTATAGGTAGTAATTACTCAAAATAGTCATTTTACTACTGTATCTAGCTGTTGGGATATTTGGTGTAAATGTATGTTCCAGGCTCCTACTTAAACTTTGCATTGGGCCTCCTTATCTAGGCTTTTGTACAGTCTTTTCTGAGCATCCTTAGTCTCCAAACACTGCAGAGACCGCCAGAAAATATTGCTTTTATCTGTATCTAATCCTATCACATTGACTCTATAGGTAAATTATAAATTTTGAAAAGGGAACTAACTCTCTAGGTACTGTTTTGTGCCTTAGAGCATTAATTTGTCAAATTTTGTGGGTTCTGGAAAGATTAATAATATCCCAATATTTATTAGGTAATAATTTGCTCATCCTATAGTATTAACCACTGATATATCAAAATGCCAACAAGTACAAATTTACATGGTTCTGGTAAATTGTCCTTTATAATTTTTTTTAATAATGCTTTAAAAACCTTTTTATTTGGAAATAATTTCAAGCATTGGAAAAGTTACAAGACTAAGAATAGTGTATAAGGAACTCTCATTTCTTTGTTTAGATTCACATATTAATAACATTTATCCCACTTGCTTTATCATTTGCATGCTCTGTGTGTGTATGCATATGTATGTGTGTCTATGTATACATAATTTTTTTCCTGAACCTTTTGAGAATAAGTTTTTTATACACACACACACACACACACACACACACACACACACACACACACACA